>NW_025831170.1:301038-418249 GCF_002878395.1 Capsicum annuum | reverse complement strand
GTAGACTATCTTTAACAAGCTTTGAAACTTCAATGATATGGAGATATTAATACCATTCTTGAAATACTATAGAATATATCAAAATTCATTCTTGGACCTTAAAACATGTATGCATATTTAAGAAATCTCAATTCAAAAGAGAGGGTAAATCATGAATTCAACCTTAAGAGTATTCCAAACATCAATCATGGAATGAATATGCAATTTATAACATTAATTCTCAATTCAAATCATAAAATAGGTGTCGTATCATATAATTCAAGACTTGAACAAATACAAAATCTCATATACTTGAAATATAGCAATTTAGGAATAACTCATCTTGAAGCATTAAAATCTTTTAAGAGAGACCAAAACTTTGGGCACAAAAACGGAAGAAGTGTTCTTGTTTAAACCCCACATACCTCAAATTATGAACTTTGATGAATAAGCTTGCTTAAGACTCTTTATCGTACTTTTGTATAAGGGTTCTTGAAGCCCTTAACTTGGAAACCTTGAATCTCAACTCAATTTGTGAAAGATATGGTGGATTCTTGAGATTCTTGGAAGAGGTTCTGGGTACTTAGGCTTTTTGTTGAGAGAAAACTTGAGAAAAACCTAATAGAATACTTGTAAATGACTTTAATTTGGTGTTTGTACGGTTTAAGAGGCTTGAAAAAAGTTCAAAGTGCCCTTTTCAACTCTCGAACGAAGCTGAAAAAATTAAACTTGAAAACCCAATTTTATGGGCTAGCGCGACGTGCCACTATCGCGGTGAGTCACTGGAAATTGACAAATGGGATTCTTGGGGTCACCATGATGTAGAGCCATCACGTTGTCGCATTGGTTGGGACCTAGAACTTCAGCATAATGCACCACAATCGCGCTAGGCTACTGAAATTTGACAATTATCAAATAGACCCTCTCCGCGATGCGCCAAACACTAAAATGATATTGTTTTACGACTAGAACTTAAATTTGCCATAACTTCGTACCCGATTATCGGATTTGGATGGATCTTATATCTTTGGAAAACTAATTAAATTTTCCACACGATAAAATGTCAAAATTAGGAAAATTCTATATGTTTAAAATATTACACACTTAGGAAGTAATTCATTAATTAAACTTAAGGAAAAGTTTGGGGGTATTACACCTTCCACCCTTGGAGTTCAAGAACCTCTTTTAAAACTTCAAGATGATTTCTTTCATGAATTCCATGTCGAATTAAATTGTATTCATGATTATGATTTTATTTGGGTTCTAATATATGGTCAATTACAAGATTCATGTTAATTAAATAGCATGGGTGTAGTTATATGTAGTTTCTTATTGGAAACCCTTGAAATTGGGAGTTTGGAATTATGATCATGATGCTTGTATATTGACTAGTAATATGTGCAAAAACTATGCCATTCCAAGTGTTTGATATAATGTTCATGAGAGTTGATTAGTGAATCATGACATAATAGTATGTGTACAAGTTCATGCCATGCAAGTATTTGCTAAAATACCTCAATGAATGAATTGTGACAAAATGGCTAGTTATCATGTTTCCAAGATTGTACTATGTTATTAATATTTATGCTATCTAGTTCTGGGGGTAGTTAATACCCGACAATCTAGTTGTTTACCAAGATTTATAACAGTTTCAAAATAGTTTTTGTAATGTCATATCCAATAGTACTTAGATAGTTACAAAACTCAATGTATTCAGTCAGTTAACAGAATTAAGTATATTTAGTCAATTAACAAAATTCAGTGTCCTCAATCAGTTAATAGAACTCAACAAACTCATTATAGTTTAGTTAGCAAGTATGATCAATAATAGTTCAATAAAGCCTAGTACAGTCTAGAAATCTGTTCAGTGTCTATTCAATTGGGAGTAGAAATCAGCATCAAGCGAACCCATGGATGGGGGTATTCCTGTCAGTAAAGGGTTTGACTCTTAGCAGTAATCCCTATATTACAAAACTTCATAGCCAGTGTAGGTTGAGATATCTTTCTGTTAGATAAGGGTATATACATATCGTACGAGTTTTCCTACCAGCGAGGGTTTACTAAAGGGCTTCCTGCCAGACAGGGTTAACTCACACCATTATTAGTATCCCTTAGCAAGGTGCTAACACCCTTCCAACTGGGGTCACAGGTTGGATCCCAACTCAGTCATACTCGGGGTATTTTGGTTAGATGAACAATCCCATAGTTTTAGTTTCAGTCTTCTGAATCAGTATAAAACATCAGTTCAATTTTTAGAATCAGGACTGTCAGACACAATCACCCAGCTTTGTACGGAACTAAGTTCCATATCACAGACTTAGGACTATTTGAAATAGTTACTTAGTTAATAGTAATTCAATTATCAGTGAACTTAGATATCCGTCATGCAGTTATTAGAACTCAGTACCCAGTGTTAACATGATCTCAGTTACAACATGCGTAGTTATATGCACATCATTGGATAATCAGTCTTTACAACAGTTTCAGATATACATGAATTCTCATTTAGTTATATTCATGTTACCCAGCCAGTTATTGTTTATGCATATGAACTCATGCATATTATTCTACCTCTCTTAGGATACCAGTACATTCAAAGTACTGACTCATACCTTTGTTTTTCACTGTGATATCTTATATCATAGGTTCAGACGTATGGGTTCCTGACGCACTTATCAGCCCAATCTATCAGTAGCAGATTTAGTAGTTAGTCCTCATAGTTCGAGGACATAGTTATTATTTCAGTATTTTAGAATATTTTCAATCGTCGAAGTTAGTTGGGGACTTGTCCCATCAACTCCACCTTGAAATAGTTAGAGGCTTTCGGACTAGAGTATTTTCAGACAGATGTTCAGTTTTCAATATTGATTTTTAGTATTAAGTATTTGTTTTCCAATGATGAACGTTACGGCAACTTCAACCAAATTTCCTATTTATCTCAGTATTATTATTGTACAGTGCTCACAACAGGTACCAATAATTGGTTAGCTTGTGATCCTTCAGGATTATGAGCACCGTGTGGTGTTCAGGGTACAGTCTCGAGGCATTACAATTATCATGTGTTTTGGATTACTGATTTAGTTTTGATTATTTCTTTGATATTGCTAATTTATTATTTATCACTACTATTGCTTTGATTAATAGTTTTATTATACTTGTGTTGTTATTTAATATTGCTCACTTTGTTTAATGTTTCTTGGTTGATTAATGTGCTACTTTTGACATTTTTCCCTCACATTGTTTCAAGTTATTTAAATTGATAGTAATATAGTACATATTTGGCCAATGAAGAAATTCTCCATTGATTTTCAAGGCCTCCAAAAATAAAAGACAGATATTACGTATACAAATACGTAACAAAATAAATAAATTAAGGTGATGACGAAATTTTTATAACAACACAAAAGGTTTTATGATTCATTTTTTGGCAAGGAGATTTACGACGGCTAGTAGATCGAGCAACCACTTCGTAGCCATGACGTATCTAAAATCTAATCTGCGCCCACTTTTTAATAAAAATATATTTTTAAATAAATATTTGCATACGTAGCTCTTAATTTATTTTGATAATTATTTCTTTGTTACTAACATTTTTACGACGGGTGTTTTGTTTATGTTTTTGGGAATATTTGTCGAAAGTGTACTCAAAAGAAGAGTTTAAATTTGTATGTTTGTATATACTTTTTTACACTAGTAGAAAAATATTAATCATGGTGAAAACAGTTTTTTGGGTCGTTGGATGGGAATGTGTTTACTTATGCAATCTTTAACATACCTTTAAGTGAATTTAGGCCATTAATATTTATATTACATTGATTCAGATATTTAATCAAATAATTCACACTTTCTACATTAATAATATTATGTAATCTTTTGTTTAGAACAAATTTGGCTCTCTTCAATCTTTTCATTTTTTTCATACGTATTCCCATGTACTTTTGTTTATCTTCACATACTTTTTATACACATCTTTTACTATAACATATGTATTTTACATATTCTTTATAAATAAACTATTTGTATCATCTTAATACACATTTTATATTTATAAATATTTCTTTTTATTTTTCTCGTTTAATAAGCCTAAGTCTAGCCAGGAACCACATTTGTGGATTCATAAGGATGCCTAACCCCTTTCCTTCAGAATAGTTTAAACCCTTACCTAGAATTTAAATTGGTTTTATATATTAAAATAAAAGTCATACATGTGAATAAATAAATAGGTTTTCTCATTTTCTTTGAAAATTAGGTGGTGACTCTGTATAAAAATCAATTCTTTTTGAGTCTATAATGTCGTGCTTGTTTTGATCTTAGGTAAAAATAGGGTATGACAATGGTCACTAGAAGAAAATGGGGGAAAGATATATTTCCAGTCTTAAATCTAAAAAAAGTGACAAGTATTGACTAGAATCTCACTTAATTAGTGATTAAGTTAAATTGTGTAACAATCCAACATGACATTTTCTAACTTTAACTTATTTTCTGTTGTTTGGCCCAACCCATAGGTGTGGTTATATGTTTATGACTTAAGGAACGGTTAACACAATTTCCAATGAAAAATCGTGTCTTGACACTGACCAAGCACTGCACCTAAAGCCACCCGCCCGTATCACACTTTACCTCAAAGGGTTTTGACCAATTAGGCACAAAAATGAGTTAAAATAATTCAACGTCTCCTTCAAGAATTCAAATTATTTAGGCATGTCTAATCAAACTCTAACATTTGATACTTTGTTAGTGACATGCATAAATTGTTAGAAATCTTCTAAAAACATTTAGAAACCACTAGTAAAACCTGACATACCCGTGAAGGTTTCTAACACACTTTACTCAAATCAGAGAAGACGACTAGGAGATGACCACAACTTTAGTGTTGTCTAACTCTATACTAATTTTTGAGATTTTGTGACACGTAGCAAATTAGAGACCATGATGGACCTATCACACCTTTTGATATAGGTAAGCCTAACCCAAGTTCTCTTAAAAGCCAGTTCTAGTGGTATGTAATACTGAATCTTATTCTTGTTTTCAGAGATTTCAGTTTTTTTAAAAGTTAGTTCTAGTGGTAGGTATGACAAAAGTACGCTCGGCCCAACAATTGCATCAGGTGTCAGCACTTCCTGGATGTAGATTCGAGGTGTGACATATATGGGCCTCTTGAGTTCTTTTATTGGTTTTGAATTTTGATAATCCCACTATAGTACGAGGTCTATAATGGTAAAATCATTGGTCATTATATTACATCACTTTGCACATTTCTTATCTTTCTTTTTTACTTATGTGTTAGCTTTACTTATTCTGATAATTTTTATTAGCTACCTAGTCCTTTCATCCATTGAGTGGTATATTGAGGTATGTAACATAACGTAGATACATTTCATACTTTTAAAGATATATTTTCCTAACTCTTTGGTCATCATTCTATGATGCCTTTTGAGTGCACATGTTCTCATATTATATTGTTCTTGTTGCATGTTTGATGTAGATTCTACTGCCACCTTGCCATCAAGTTGATTCTTTCTTTGAGGCTAGGTTTTTTGGAATTTTTTGTAAACTTCTTAGTATTCAGAGTGATGCCTTTATTTTTTATTTTGTGTTTTCAGTCTTTTACTATTTTAGCTTATATTGTACCTTGAAATAATTATATCAAGTCTTTAACCCTCTTGTATTTTTGACAATAAGTCTTAGGTGTATTTTCTTATTCTACACTTATTTTAATATTCTTTAATGCTTAACATTGACCTTATAGTATCAATAAATCTCTATTTTTCATCAAATTTTGAATATTACTAATTGCAATAATTCAAATATCAATTAGTATTGCATTATCAACTTAACCTAATATCTCTTTTAGTTTTATTTATGTATTGAACCTCCATGTTATTTTCTTGATTTTCATGAATTTCAGACATTTTGAGGATTTTCATAGCGGCTATAATTCATTTATGACTTTCTGGCACTGTCAGTTCGATTATCAGACAATTTGTTTATTTTTTAGGCTCATTTCCCTATTTTGGAGCTTTTGTTATTTTGAAATCGGTCTCTAACTAAAGCACCTAACTAATGGCCTCAGATGTGAAATATCATAGCACCATTAGCTCCATAATATTGATTTTAGGCTAGAAGGACCCTTGGTTCAAGTATTGAGGTTGTTGGACTTAGTTTGGGCTATTTGGGGGATTTAACGAAAAATTAAATTATAGTTATAAGACCTACATTAAATTAAAATGATCTTTTATGACATTTAAATGGTTTTGTTGAGTCTGCAATTCCAAATTTTGTTTGGTAGCATAATTCATATGACTGTACAGGATTTTGAATGAATCTTAAACACATAGTTGATTTCCATGAGGACTCGATGAAATTATTGATATACAACATCAGGTGCAGCCAAGATTTGTCCTTGGCATTTATGAAGGTCAAGGATTTTGTCCTCCATCTTAGTGATCTAGTGTCACGACCCGAATCGAGGACCTGTTCACGATGGATATCCTGAACTATGAAGGCCCGAGAGACCCCTTAACTTGCCATCATAAGCAAAAATCATCTATTATAACAGTGCGGAAGTAAACAGGAAACCTGGTAGTTCATTTATTTCATCTTAACAAATGCGGGACTAAGTCCATAAGAAAACCTATAACCATCTATAACAAGTCTATGAAGTCTTTTCTAATTTGAAAAACAACAATATGTCTGAATCTGAGACAAGGCCCCCGGCCTGACCATGAAATAAAAATACATGAAATCAACACATGAGAAAAATGCCTTACAAAATAAGAGAGGCTCACCAACTCCAAATGTCTGATAAATATCTACTATTTAGCGAGACCATGAGACTGGCCCCAGAACCTAAAATATAGGGGGTCAATACACAAAGGTACCGGTATGTAGAAAAATCCAAAAAAACATGTTATTGTACAACATAGGTGATATAATTTCATAAAAAAAACATTTAACATAAGATGACTGAAAAGACATGGGCATATTTTAATGAATATCTAAACAATTCTTGGTAACCTTGACTCACTCTTTAGTTTACTACTGAGCTAGATGGTACACCATACAATCGGTATCATCCTAAAGACTATATATGATCCGCCCTTGACTCGGCGGCTAAGCCCCCAATCCAAGTTTGCCACCAGGATTGGAGTATGTAAGAATCACAAAGTATGCCTCCTTGCATGACACACCCTGACCTAAGAAAAGGATATGCCTCCTTGCATGACATACCTTCCCCAAAATACTAACCCATATCGGAAAATTATGGTTTCATGCTGTGAGTTATCTGAACTTGTGCCTTCTTCAGGTAACCATATAACTTTCTTTAAGCCAAATTTTAGTCCTTTAAAAATCATGCTTCAAACTCAAAACCAACATCTCGGGGTTAGGAAGACCAAGTAAAGATCCATAAAGTTTACAAGCCTTAAAAATGACTAAGTCCCCAACACATGGTGAAGTTTTCAGGACTTAAGCCCCTTATACATACAACTAAAAGCTGAATCGAGCCAAGAATAATACGTGGTGTTACATTATCCCCTCCTTGGGGTAATTCATCCCTGAATGAAGTTCCTAAGCACATTTAGCATGATTTTTAAGCATTACAAGAATTGAAATGAGTAGGATAAGAGTAATACCTTTCTTATCATCATCTGCAGATTCAAAGAGAGTTAGGTATCTTGCACTCATGCCATTTTCCAACTCCCAATTAGCTTCCTCAACATTATTATTCTTCCACAACACTTTAACCGAAGCCATATTCTTACTTCTAAACTTTCAAACCTGGCAATGTATGATAGTAATGGGTTCTTCTTCATATGACAATGATTCTTTTACATTAATCTCTTCCATAGGTAACACAAGAGAATGATCTCCAATACATTTCTTCAACATCGATACATGAAATACATTATGAATAGAAGATAATCTTGCGGGAAAATCTAACTCATAAGCAGCCTTATTGATACTTCTCATAATATGATAAGGTCCTATGTAACGAGAACTAAGTTTCTCTTTCTTTTCAAATTGTATGACTCCCTTCATAGGGGAGACTTTTAGAAATACCCAAACATCAACATCAAACTCCAACTCCCTTCTTCCAATATTGATATAATACTTTTGGCAACTCTGAGTTGTCTTAGGTCACTCCCTAATGAATTTCACTTTCTCCATTGCCTGATGAACAAGGTCAGGCCTAAATAAATAAGTTTCATCGACTTTATACCACCCAATCGGTGACTTACTTTTTCTCTCATAACATGCGTCAAATAGAGCCATATAGAGAATAGAGTGGTAGCTATTGTTGTAGGTGAACTCTATCAGTGGAAAATGATCAACCCAACAACCCTTAAAGTCGATGATGCAAGCCCTCAACATATCTTATAAGGTCTGAATAGTGCACTCCACTTACCCATCTGTTTGAGGATTAAAGGGGTGCTAAGCTTTACTTGGGTACATAAACCCCTCTAAAAACACCGCCAAAACTGAGAAGAGAATTGTGTGCCTCGATCAGATACAAGACACTTAAGTCCCATAAAAATAAACTATCTCTTGAATGTACAACATAGAAGAATTATCCCTCGAATAACTAGTCCATACGAGAAGAAAATGAGCAGACTTGATCATCCTATCTACAATTACCCAAATAGAGTCATACTGATTTTGGGATCTCGGAAGCCTTGTAATAAAGTCCACATTTATTATCTCCCATTTCCAAAGAGGCAAGGCTATCTCTTGGGAAGTGCCAACTGGCCTCAAATGTTCTATCTTAACTTGTTGACAATCCAAAAACTTACCAACAAAGTTAGCAACATCTCTTTCCATGTTATTCCACCAATATATTTCCTTAAGATCACAATATAGTTTAGTAGAGCCAAGGTGAACAAAATACATGGAAGTGTGAACTTTGTAAATAATCCTATCCTGTAACCTATCCATATCCAGTACACATAAACGACCTTGATACCTCAAAATCCCATTACCTCTAATTTCAAATGCCATTATCTTTTGTTGTCCAACATATTCCTTAATCTATATCAAATTAGGGTCTGTGGTTTATTTTTCCGTAACCTCAGCTCATAAGGATGATTTAGCTACCACTCGTACGAACACTTTTTTAACTTCAGAAATAAAGACTCAACCTCCCAGATTAGCAAGCCGATGAATGTCCTTCACCATATTCTTCTTTCCTTCCTCCATATAGGAAAGACTACCCATGGACAACCTGCTAAGGGCACTAACAACCATATTGGCCTTACGTGGGTAGTAGTGTAGTCTCCTGTCATAATCCTCCAATAATTTCAATCACCACCTCAGCTTAAGGTTTAGTTCTTTCTGCAAGAAAACATACTATAAATTTTGTGATCATTAAAAATATCTACATACACCCCATAAAGATAATGACACCAAATCTTCAGTGGAAATAGCACTGCTGCTAACTCTAAATCATAGGTAGGATAGTTTTTCTCATGCACCTTTAATTGGCTAGATAAATAAGCCACCACCTTACTACGCTGCATAAGTACACACCCAAGTCCCACCCAGGACGCATCATAGTACACAACAAAGTCCTTTGTACCCTTAGGAAGGGTTAAAATTGGTGCAGTAGTCAACTTGTCTTTCAGTTTCTCAAAACTATTCTCACAAGTGCCAGACCACAAGAATTTTGCCTTTTTCTGAGTCAACATAGTATGTGGAGAAGCTATGGATGAAAAAATCTCTACAAAATTTCCCCTACTTCAGATAAAGAGTCCCACATTGGCAAAACACAGAAGGGATGTTGGGTATATAAGTCAGCAAGCCTTATCCTCAAGTGACACATTTTAAAGTTGTGTGTGTCTAGGCCTAGAGCGAATAATATCACTAGTAGGTTGGGACATTATAGGGGTCTCTCAGGCCTTGATGTTTGGGATTCCCATTATGGCTAGAGCCTATCTTGAATCCTGACGAAAATGGTATCAGAACCGCTCATATGTCAGCCCTGTCGATGTGGGCCAGAGTTCAAACTGAGATTAGGAAAACCCCAATAAGTTTGGAAAAACCTTAGTTCTGAATCTAGGAAAATCCCATTCGGTAGGTCAAACTTCAGTGAGGACGTTGAGTCAATAAGGAGGGGTATATATGACACCCTAACTTACGTTAAAACGTCCTACATCAGCAAAACACATGAGAGATGCTGGGTATATAAGTAAGCAAGACTTACTCCCAAGTGACGCGTTTAAATCCGTGAGGGTCTAGGACCAGAGCAAAAAATATCACTAATGGGTTATGCCGTTACGGGGGACTCTTGGGCCTTGATGGTTCAGGATGCCCGTTGTGGTCAAGGCCTCAGCTTGGGTCGTGAGAAGAATAGTTTGTCACGACCTAAGATGAGGCCCTGGTCATGATGGGCATCCCAAACCGTGAAGGCATGAGAGACCCCTAAGCTTGTCATAATAAGCTAAACCCATCTATTATAATAAACTGGAAGTAAACTGAAAATATGGTAGTTCATTTATTTTAACTTAAC
This sequence comes from Capsicum annuum, assembly GCF_002878395.1. Classification (NCBI taxonomy): domain Eukaryota; kingdom Viridiplantae; phylum Streptophyta; class Magnoliopsida; order Solanales; family Solanaceae; genus Capsicum; species Capsicum annuum. Next base: position 407,766 of record NW_025831170.1, on the reverse strand, counting down.
AAATGCGGGATATAAGTCCATAAGAAAATCGATAACCATCTATAACAAGTCTACAAAGTCTCTACTAAATTAAAAAGAACAATCTATCTAATCATGGACAAGGCCACCGGTCGGACCATGATCTAAAAACAAATAAAATCAACACATGGAAAAAAGGCCTTCCAAAATAAGGAGGCTCATCAACTCCATATGTCTGATAATGACTTATTAATTAGTGAAACCACGAGACTGGGACTCAGAACCTAAAATATAAAGGGTCAATACACAAAGGTACTGGTATGTAGAACAATCCAAAATAACATGTTATTATACAACATAGATGAGAGCATTTCATAAAAAAAATAGCGTAAGATGACTGAAATCACATGGGCCTGTTTTAATGAATTTGGAAACAATTCTTGGTAACGATGACTCACTCTTTAGTTTACTTCTGAGCTAGATGGTACACCCTACGATCTTGATGATCCCTCAAGCTATATGGGATCCGTCCTTGAATTGGCAACTAAGCCCCCAATCTAAGTTTTTTGCTCGGATTGGAGTACATAAGAATCACAAAGTATGCCTTCTTACATAACACACAGTGACCTAAGATATGGATATGCCTCCTTCTATGACACACTTTCCCAAAAATAAAAACCTGTATCGGTAAATTACGGTTTTATGCTGATAGTTATCTAAACTGGTGCCTTCTTTAGGTAACCATAAAACTCTATTTAAACACCATTTTAGTCCTTTAAACATCATTCTTCATCCTCAGTACACTTGTTGTTTATTTTGTTCAAGGCATATCAATACAGGTTATCGTCATTCTCAGAATTAAAAGTCACTCAATTCTTGTCACAACATATCTCTAGCCCTGTCTGATTTAGCACCATGGTTAATGACCACCCAAAAGTTTTAAAAATCATGTGAGAGAAAGTCTTTCGATAGGTTATCAGATGACTTTACACAAAACACTCTTTACTCAATATTACAATCATATGATGGCCATATCATGTTTGTATTTACTTAAAACTCTGAAAATTCTTCAATTAATATAATGAACGATTACAAAAAGGAAAACACCCCCTCGACATGTCATACACCATATCAATCCATGAACATTTATATAGTAACTCATTCTCAAGATTTCTCTAAAACTAATAAATTTTAACAACCCACAACACTTGAAATCAAAAGATATCATGATGAGAGAGAAAATTTTGTTATTCATGCTCTCAATCAAACTTTGCAAAACTGAAAACACATATATACGTGGTTATAATTCAATTCTATGAAATGAGTTCAAGACAACGTTTACTTTCATTAAAACAAATCCATGATACATGCTATTCAAAATGATTTCAAAAGCCCTTTTGTAAACATGATTATATATCTTTAAAATTGATAAATTATAAAGCTCATGCCCTTGGCATTTAGGATAGTCTCACATACCTCAAGTTTCTCAACTTGGGAATGAAACCCTAATCTTGATGCTTTATTGAATGCTCTTGAACTTGGGGATCTTGAATTCTAGATTACTTAGGGAAAAAGGAGTTGAATTTTTGCTCTTGCAAAAAACGAAGGATTTTCTTGAGAGTTAATTAGAGAAGAAGGGTAAATAATATCCTAATAGATGTCCCAATTTTTGTTATGGACAATTTAGGTTGAGGGGCGAAAAATCCAATTGCCCCTCAGGAATTTAAATTCAAAACTCGACGCGACAGGATTACCACGATGTGGACTAATATGGCAGTTAAATTCCTTCACTCCAATGCAGTGAGCGTGAGATCCGAACTATTGCCGCGATGCGGTCTTATCGTGGTAACCCTCTGGTTTTGACCTCAAAACATGATCCAAACCTGTTTGAAAATCCAAAAATTCTCTGAGACAAACTCCTTACACCCCTGAACAAGAATAAACTCAAAAACCAACATCTCGAGGTCGAGAAGACCAAATAAAAATCCTTTAAGCTTACAAGCCTTAAAATTGACTAAGTCCCCAACACTTGGTGATGTTTTCAAGACTTAAGCCAATTATACATGCAACTAAAAGTTGAATTGAGCGAAGAATAATATAGGGTATTATATCCAGTTATCACATTCATAATGGATAAGCCTGTATTACCAACTTATCTTTACAGTTTGCATTTGCGATCGATCAATCGTGTTCATGAAGGGACTTTTTAGTTTGATGTCACCTTTACAATGGTGGTTTTGCATTTGTGAAGGTCCCTTAACAACCCTTTTATATTATTTTATTGCTCGATTGTGAGCCTATTTTTAGAAATTTCCATTAATGGTCCCAAGAGATGAAGAAATTCTGAGGGAATCATTAATTGACTCTAAGGAAGTGTAGAGGATAATTAAGTGACCATTTATAGCTAATTTGTTTTCGTAAGTTTTTTAGTTCTTAATTTCTTTCCTATTTTAGCCAAATTTTGGGGTTGATTTGAGCCCCAATTTGTAGTTCATATGGGCTCAAATTTGAGATGACATTCCTTGTCCTTTGAGGGACCTTGTGACAGATTCAATTTTGGGATTCCATTAGTAGGACCAGATGCCCATTATTAACCAAATTTGGGCTTGATGTTTTGGATTGAATTATGGTTATAATTTTACTCCTATTAATATATTGATTATTATTTTGATAGTTTGATGTCGTTTTGTGATCATATTGTAAAGACAATTGATTTATGGGTAATTCAAAATTGCAGTTCGATATTAAAGTAGTCTTCATACTAATTTTCCCTATGAGATTATGTATAATATAAACTTCATTCTAGGAAGGGATTATATGATGGGTTGATGGCTAGTATACGAAGAATCAACCTATTTAGAGATTGGGGATATAGGGGTGACCTAAACTTTAGTATAGGATATTTATCATGGATACAAAATTCTTCTATCATTGATTATAAGCATGTGAACCATAGTTTGATACAAGGTTCCCTTTAGTATAAGATTTAGCCTTATACTTAGAGAACCGAATGACATTCACCTAATTAGAACTTTTAGTTAATTTATGCCCTCTTTTACCATAGTTTCATGAGTTGTGAGGCTTTATTATGTTAATACCAATTGGACTCCGGGCAAGAATTTTATCCTTATAATGGACATGATTCTAGTTTATAGATTCATAGGCACTTAGGATTGTATTTCGTGGATGCTGGTGATGGCATGCATACTTTTAGGCGCATTCATACTCACTTAGTGGTATGATTCAAACCAAACCCTTTAATTAACTATATTTTTCTAAAAAGGGAATTATTCCTATTTTTCACGTTAAAATGAATTTCTTCTATAATGGAAATCGTACAACCTTATTTAAATAAATTATTATATTTGAATCTAAATACCACATTTTGAAAACTAGGGGTAGAGTAAATAGGCCAGACAATATTCTAGGTCATTTTTTGAAGAGCAGTGGTGGGTTAGGTTTTGAGTGGATGACAAGGTTGCCTGACATTTTTTTTAGGGAGGCAAGGAGGATTGAAGCTTTGAGATGGAGTATGATGATTTCCATTTTATAAGTAAAAGGAGACATTCATATTTTCAACAATAATAGGGATATCAAGTTATTGAGTCATACTACGAAGGCTTGGTAAACTGTGGCAGAGTTGAGGATGAGGTGTAACAACCTAAAAATTTGATGAAATATGTGTCTTTGTGTGATTTGACTATTTTAACCCTCCCTATAGTTGCATTTTTGTATTTTTGAGTTATGGGATCGATCAACATGGTTCCCAATGCATTTTTGTACCATTTATGCAATATTGTGACTTTTGATGGTTTCAAGATCCTTATTATGGACTTTTGTGGTTATCTTGTGATCCCTGCAATAGATGGATGAATGGACTATACCACCAGATCCAGAACATTGATTTTAGGGTGGTAACATATTTGGTATGGTCACATGGCTTTTAAATCTTATTTCGATCCTTGGTTTGAAAAATTGTGATTTCGGGTTCTGGGAGTCAACTTTGTGAAAATGGCATCTTTTCAAAAATTTGATATCACCATTGAATTTAGTATGGATGAATATTTCATTAGCGTATATTAGATTTTGAATAAATTGCGAGGCCTTGGTGGAAACTTGGAAATTTTCCAAAGTTTCACCTGTTATTCGGTGCCTCTGCGATCACACCACTAGTCTCGTGATCGGACCTTAGTGTGTAGAGGGGGTATTGAGATTTCACAAGGGTGTGTTGGAATCGTACCATCTGGTTCTAACATGAGATAGTTCAATTGTTGTATGCTTGTTGCAATTGCAACATCTAAGAAACTGATATGAGTATAAATAAACTTGTAGGTCGTGAATTGGCCATTTCTCACTTATTCTTGAGATCCAAAAACACTTAAATAGTCTTAGAGCTTAAAAGTGAAGCTTGTGGGTGTTGGGAAGATAGAATAAACTACTTTTCTTGATTTTCTTATGGATTTAAGTTAAGAATTTACTATTTTCTTAGTGAATTTCTTGGTTAATTACTTAAAACCCTAGAACCTTACGGCTTGATTTTAAGCTCCAATTTCACTCCCCTTTACTTGAATAATGTTCCTTATCCTATAATTACTAGTTTTTTCCTTCATTTAACGTTCAAAAAAATTTCGATTCTTGATTTTAAAATGGATTTCAAAGGTTTTGCCCAGTAAAGATTAAAAATGGTTTATCTTTGATTTGAACCTCATTTTAAACTCAATTTGACATGGGTTTTTAGCTGTAGGTTCCTAAAGTTATGGAGAACACATTTTTGATAGAAAGTTACAAATTTTCCCTTCCATCTTAAAAACCCATTTTGGGGGTCCATTTTGACCCCAAATCAAAAGTTGGTGGATATTGTTGGCTTTGTTTTGATGCACATATTCTATATTTCTTAGTTTTAGTTGATTTTGGGATTGTTCGTAAGAAGAAGGGTGATGGATTGAAGTGTTATGGACTGGTTTTATCCTTGAGGTATGTTATTGTAACGAACCGAGACTACCCTCTAGTCGTCCCATGGTGCTTAGGACCGCAAGTGATCCCAAACTAACCTTTATATTGGCATAACTCATGAGAAAATGAATAAAAGAAACAATTCTAAAAGAATAATGTGGAAGATAAATCATTTCTGAATATGATCAATTCAAAACTATATTGAAATAATTACAACTCTGATTAAATAAAACAAGACTGGAATCCAATACATCAACTCTACTAAGTGTCTATGAAATCTCTACTAGTATTGACTATAGCTAGTCGGGACATGACCCCCAACTATCCAAATCCATAAAAATGAATCAATAAGGAATAAAAAATACTACACCAAACTCTGACTGAGTCGATCTCTTGAATTAAAAGGACTCATCACCTGCTGAAAGCTGTAACTATTTGATTCTGATGTGCACCCTACAACTTGTACCTATATTATGAGATAATATATCACATAAACGTATATATAGATCAGTACTTTTGGAATAAACTAAGCATGTGGGGGTGAATGCATAAGTAAACCAATAATGAAATAATTCAAATAAACTTTCAAGACCGCAAGATAAATGTGAGTGACTCACCTTGGCTTGAATAATAAAAACTGACAAATCATATGACATGAGTAATAAGGCATAAAAAAATTCTTGTGAGACACCACATCTAGTTCTAATAAAATGTACCCTTGTTTTGTATATCAAATTATGCAGGATAAGTGTAAAGGACACACTTTTTCAATCTTACAACTTAAAGCTAAAATCTGATAACTGTATTCTTAAGTAAAACTATGTCTGAGTAAATTTGTGAGCCTTCACACTTAGTTTTCTCAAAACTATTTTGACATTTTTATTTAGGAGTTAGGGAATTTGGGAGGTTCTTCTAACTGACATACATCATGTGAGCCGTCATGGAGTCCAACGTTATGTTCCTCTAAGGGTAAAACCTCATATTGGGGAGAGGTGTTAGACTCTTGCCGAGGAGTATAACCTTATATCTTAAGTGATCACTATCTTATCCCACTATGGGTGCTTAATATCAATTATACAATGGCACGTAGTTCTGGTGTATGAGACCTTGGAATCATACCCAACACGGTGCTAAATACTACTCCTATTATCTTGCTCAGAACCTTCAAAAATCCATTTTAAAATAGCACAAGGGTTTGTAATGGAAATCAAATATGTTTCTCTTTCTTTAAATCTCAAACTGTATGAACAATGTGGATTCCTTATCTTAGCTCAGGATCAAAAGAGAAAATTTGTTTCTTAAATCTTGATAAACAATTCATAAAATAGGCTCAAAATCATAATCTTGCTGAGATATCAATACTTCAAGCTTCGGACATTAAAACCCATGCTTTAAACTCATAGAAAAATTTCATGCTCAATATACTTTTTGAAATACTTCAACACTATCAAAGTAATTAAATCAAACTCATATTATCATGCTTAAAACTTAATTGGAAATCAGTAAAATCATATCACACGCATAAAGATGTAAAAATAGACATGCACCTCAACATTTAAATAACTTGGAACATCACAATCCTCAAATAATGATAATTGGTTATGAAACCTAAATTGAAATTCATGTAAATTCAATCTTTAAAACTAGTTTTGGGCACAAGAATGAAAGAATATCTTTGTTCATAACCCTACATACCTTAATGACGACTAAATTATGAAAAGATTTGACATTTAAGCTTGAATTCCTTGACTGCATGTGAAAAGCACTTGAATTTTGTTCTTATGAATGGAAGAGGGCTTTGGATCATAACTTAACTGAATTGGGGCTTACAGATTGTAAATAATGCATTTTAAAACCCCTTATAATGATTTGGAGTGATTAGGGATGGTTTAGGGGTGTGAAATGACTTCAACACACTTTATATAAGTCAAAACGGAGTTTTTTTTGCACTTGGCAATAACTTAGGTGTCGCCCAGTCAATTTGCCAAGCTAGGCTTTACGTCGCATTTCCTATCTCCCAATTTTGGTTGGGTGGTGCATTGCCCATCGCACACTTTTACTACCTCTCACGAAAATGGGGATAACTTTTCGCTCGGGGATCGGATTAAGGCAAAATCGGTATCGTTGTAAAGCTAATTAAATTATCTAAAATTTGGTGTGTCTTGAGCTGAAAAATCCTACATACATCAAAAGTTGTACACTTTGAAAGTGGACCCTTGTAGAATTGAACACCAAACTTTGGACAAATTTAAGGTCCTTAGGTCAACGTGGCTCTAAGTGATTTCTATGAACGTTCTTCACCTACTACACACTTCACACAATAGGATAATTATCATGAAACTTAGTTTTACATGGGAATCATTTGTATTAGGGCTTCTACATGTAAGAACAACGATTAGAATTCTAACGAAAAAATACGAGGTGTTACATTATCTCCCCCTTGGAATCATTCGTCGTCGAATTATATGTAGGAACTTATTGAAACAATAATAGTATGGAATAATGTATTTGCTAATGAAGGATATAGTTGAGCTGAAACTTTAAAAATTCAATCATGAAGCTGAATTCTGAGCTAACTTGACTTTACTGACTATCAGGAACTGATTAATGCTAGGAGTTTAGAACTCACTTGAGGTGTTCATGATACAATCATGCATATAGATCGGGGAAGTACTGACTCATGAAGGAATGAACCATGAGGCAATGAGAATAAGATTGTACAAGGGGTATTACACTATCTAGGTTGGAATACTTTGAAAACTGAGGTTATGCCCAGAACACTTATGAACTGAGTCATGACTAAATAGATGAATCTAAAACATGATGCTTGGACTGAAATGAATTTTCAACTTGCATCGATGTGAATGAATTACCTCCGAAATTGGAAAGATGGAAACCATGGGAACTTGTCTGTCTGATTACTAAACTAAATTGTTGGCTATATAGACTGAATTATACTAAAAGCTTAAGCTCTACTGGAATATTTCTTCATTACTCTTTGCAAGAAGTTATAATAAAATTAGGGAAAAATAATCTTGGGTATGATCTGAGTGAGATATCTGATGAAGGAATTATCAGTATAGCTATGACTTTGTAACATGGAACATAGGCTTTTTAAACATAAAATAGTTTAGAATCACTAAGCCTTAGACAATGCAACTGCTAATTTTTAAATCTTAGAAACACTTCTCAAATATTCTCTTCAACTATACTTTCTCCCCTTGAATACCATGCTCACATGAGTTCATATAACTTCATATACTAATGTCTAATCTAAACTAAATTCTCTCACCATGTTCAAGCATAACTTGAATCATTACGTACTGCACATAACATTATAACACTAGTTTGAACAATGAATTCAATACCCCAAGCATTTTCATAACTTCTCCTCTCCAAGATAATTCTTCTTATCACTTCGATAACAAAATTCAACATCTTACTAATAAATCTTTAGTGCACATTGCTCCTATCCACTTATTTATCAACATAACATTTATGACTATCATTTTAGTAACATAAGAACTTCTAGGAAAATACCCATAAAACCTCTTCCTCATAATCTCTAAACTTCTATCATTAACAACTTTCTTGAATTATTCTTAACAAGACACATACAAAATCTCAACTAACCATGACGCATACCAAAATCTTAGTCTCGATCTTACATCACACTTATTGCCTCATATAAAACAAACATTCAGCAAGCAAGCAACAATCTTTCCTCAACAAGAAAAAACCTACCTCAATAATGGTTTATCACACTATTATCTCCCCCTCAGATTAAAGCCATCATTCTAAGTCTGTGGAACCTTTTACTAAAGTCTAATCTAAACTATAATCACTTTACTGTAGAGTTTGGGGTATAACGATACACATAAATGACAAACTTACCCTTAAAGACTACACCTAAAAGTATAAAACCCACTACTAATACTTCATTCTAATATACAACTCTATCTTTCTATGGCCCCGGTAGTCATTATCTAATAACTTGAACATTTACTAACTTAGAATATTCGGGAGTATCACCATACCATGAGTTCACACTCTTTAGTTCTTCAATTCTACTTTCTATTAGCTTAATCTTCAAAGATTAAAACTTAGATTCTGATACTTAACATGGATATTCCCAACCTTTTAACAAACTATACTAACTTAATTCCTGAACAGCCCCTTGATAAATACTACTCTTAACTTTCTAGCTTCAATAATCATAATCAAAGACTTACACTCTTATTAGCAAACATATCTACCTCACTAAACACAAAATCATAGCCTACTAAGATCACTCTTCTATACTTATATTTTTCCCAAATCCTAAGAATCAAAATCATACTTAAAATACTTAACACTATCTATCCAAACTCCTCAACTTATCTATTAAGAACACCATATACTGTATACTAACCTTCTTCCACTTAACAAACTCAAGGGTACTCTTTACCACGCACAACACTTAATAAACTTCGAAAATAATATAGCCCCATAAGACCTTGGGCACACCTCTATATCACACCTACAACATCATGCTAAATTTAAAATCAACAAACTTATATTCTTACATGCACCGTTCAAGCCTCCTAGATCACCTCCATAAACTAGCATCACTATCCAAGCAATCATTATTTCCACCTTAATAGTCATTCACTATTCAAACTTAGTGTCTAGTGCGAGGCATGATTAACAATCCAATCTCACATACTATTCTCACTTGGAAACTATAAAATAAAATATCAAGAAACACTAGTCCACTAGAACTTCATGACAATAATAATAGGTCATAATCATATGGTGTAACTTATTAAAATCTACTATATATCCTCCTTCTACACATTAAGACTATTTACTCATCTATACACTTAAATTACATCCATATCTCTTAAAGCATCAACAAATCTTTTTTTTTCATAGAAACTTAGGGAAGCATATATTAATAATACTAAACCACCAAATACTTCATGAATATCTTATACTTTTCTAACACAATAAATACCATCAATAACTTCTTCTCTACCTTCCACTAAACTGATACACAATGACATATCACTTTACTACTAACTCAATTGTATGAAAAAGTTTATCTATATACATTCAATCAATCGCCCTTACCACCTTTCTTGTCTCTACAATTTGAAACCCATACTTCTAACCATAAGAAGGTTCTACTACTTATAAATCATAACACTCTAGGTTTTCAAAATCTCTTAAATGAAAACTCTATTTAACAATCTAGGTTTATACTATCTCCTCTTATGAGCCCTATCTGTATTAAGGGTTGATGAGGAATATGAATACATATCTTAATCTGTCTTTACTGAAAGACTTATAGACATGAGGAAATAAGTTCCAACTGAAGGAACTTATAACACACTAACGTTCTCCTCTCAAGCGCCTTGTGTGACTTCTGATCGTAAATCTGAGAGCATTATCTTAGGAGGAATTGGAACTTGCTAATTATGTTATCTCAATAATATAGCATAGATGAAAAAGTATGGATTAACACACGAGTCGATAGAAGATTCTAAAGGAATAATTTTATAGCACGATCTAGAGAATGAAAGAAAGAAAACTTTTCTTAAATGTCTTGTAGCCTCTCAAAGAAAAGTACAGACGACTTCAACCGTTCCGTAAGACTCTACTAGACACGGCTTCACAGAAACCCTAGAATACTTGAACTCTGTGCTCTGATACCAAGTTTGTGAGCCTTGTTCTACCCTTCAAATCATGTAGGCTAAGTTAAAATGGCTCACTTTTATCTATCTTAAAATTTAAAGATGAAATTTGATAACTGTAGTCTTAAGTTGTAATGCCCCGAGTCTGAACCCTGGATGCTACACGGTGCTTATGACCTCTAAGGACCACAAGCTAATCCATGACTGATATCTTCTATGAGAACTGAATATTAATACTGTAATTATATGGAAAGTAGGCTGAAACACCATAAGGTTCAAAATCTGAAATACTATAAAAAATATCAACTGTAATAACAATATATAATACTGAATACTTTTTGAAAATCTATTTTGAAAAGCATCTAACTGAATTATACTATAGTGGAGTTGATGTGATAAGACCCCAACTAACTCCAACTACTGAAATACTGAAGCTACTAAAAATACTAAAATAAAAGCATATCCTCGATAGATGAGGACTCACACCAAGTCTGATATTGCTAGCTCGATTTGACTCTATTTATGCGTGGTTGGGAACCTGAGTGTTAGAAACTATGAGATGAGACATCATAGCACAAATAAAGAGTATGCATCAGTAGATAGAATGTACGGGTATGCTAGATAAGGTAAGGCTGAATGAAAGAGTTGATAGGCATGGACAATAGCTAACTGAGTGATATAGAGCAATTGAATATAAGAGTACATGGATAACTAAAACTGCTATAAATACTGGGTATGCAATACTGTGCATATACATATATACTGTATCTGAGCTCTTTTGAAGCTACGTACTGAGTTCTGATAGTGAATTACTAAAAATATGAGATTTACTAATAACTAAGTTACTGATACTGATTGACTGTGTCTGATAGTCCTAATTCTATAGAACTGAGTTGAGTTCTATACTGAAGACTAATAACTAAGATTATGGGAAGTAATCGCCTAACTGACATTCCCTAAATAAGATAAATAAGTTGGGGTCCAACCTATAACCCAGTCAGAACGGTGTTAGTTCTGTTCCACGGGTTAAGACAAGTGGAAGAGTTACCCTCATTTGGCAGGTGCTCTAATGAGAATGGTCAAAACCTCAATTAGAAGGTTAAAACACCTCATCAACTCTCAACTGGCAGGTTGATGTCTCAACCTACGCTGGCTACGAGTTTTAGAATACAAGGACTGCTTTTAAGGATCACACCCTCTACTAGTAGGTGAGTCCCCATCCTTGGGTTCACTCATTATTGAATCATACTCTCAACTGAATGACACTGATTGATATACTGAGATAAACTAGACTAATACTGAGTTTTACTAGGTTCTATAACTGGCGGAGTACTACTGAGTTCGTGACAAGACTGAGAATATTATGAAACTACTGTAACTCTAGGTAAACAATTAGATTTTTGGGTATTAGTTACCCCCAATACACGATAGCATGAAATAAAGCATATCATGATCTTGAGACATATAACAATGTACATTTGTCTATAATTCATTCATAGAGACATTTTATCAAACACTTGTAGGGAATAAGCTTGTACATAATTGGGACCACATAATGACATGTCATGATTTCACTATTGAATCCCCATAAGCACTTTACCAAACACTTGGGGATTATGGTTATTTCGTATAATAATGAACATATATAATTGTCGTGGCTACAATCTTTAACTTGCAAATTCAAGGGCTTATCATGATAATCACATATTCATTACACATGCTATTTAATTTCATGGAAACTTATAATTGATCATGGATTAAAATCCAAACAATATCATGAACATGAATTCAATATATGTCAAGCATAGAAATCATGAATCAATAATATTGTGGTTTTAAAAATGGATTCTTGGACTCAATGATTTAAAAGAACCCATAGATTAATACCTAACATGCCTGGGAATGTTAATTCTTGAAGTCTAGGAATCCTTGAATTTGTTCTTGATTTATTGGAAGCTATGGTTTGCTAATCTAGAGAGAATGGTTTATTTCTTGAGAAAAGTGAGCAAATAATTAGATAATAGGCTATTTAGGTCTTTTATCCCATGTTTAGACTGATTAGGGATTTTAGGAATTGACCATACAACCCCTGAATTAAAATCACAGAATATAAAAATCCTAATTTTTTATGCTGGAACAACGTGGTGGAATCGCGCCAGGTCACTGGAAATTGGACGATTGGAAACAAGAGGTTAGGCGCGATGCGGCGCCATCGCACCGGCTCACTACATGCAAATTTACCCCTTGGCGTGATGCGCCATGATCTCAGAGTCACACAGGAAAGTGACAATTGAGAAATCGACTAGTGGCATGATGCGGTGGTATCGCATTGGCTCACTGGAAAATAACCATTGTCATTTGGCTGCTCTCTAAGATGCGTTGGGTGTTAATTTGGCACATTGTTTTGCAAAATATGCGATAACTTCTCACCCGAGTATAGGATTTGGACAAATTTTATATCGTTGGAAAGTTGATTAAATTTCCTATAAAGTGGTAATCTCTAAATTGAAAAATACTGAGTATTTCAAAACTTTTATATAGGATTACTCATGTATTGAGAGATAAAATGAGTTAAAGGAAATACGGGGTATTATAATATCTTCCCCTTGGGAATATTTATCTTTAAATGAGACTAATTAAGCTAAGAAACACTGATAGACTGAGTTTACACACTGAAGCATAACAACATGACTGACTAGTGCCAAAATGAGTTTTCATACTGAATGTGCATATCTGATGCATGAGTACAAGACTGAAACTACTGATAAACTGAATTTTTTTCATACTGAACATGCATATCTGATGCATGAGTGCATGATTGAATATGCAATGCTAACTGCTACCAAGATTATAAGTATAACTAAACATGGAATCGAGTAAAGCTAAGGAAGACTATTACCTCAAGCTAAATCTGGGTTTGTGGAGAAGAGGTGAGGATACTTGATCCGCATATATGCTTCTTCTTCCTAAGTAACTCCCTCAATGGATTAATTCTGCCTAAGAACTTGGACAAAGTGAACTTCTTTATTCCTCAGTTTATGAATTCGATGATCGAGTATTTGAACTAGAACCTCTTTAAGGAGAGATAATTTTGAATATCTACGACCTCTAAGGGTACTATGACTGCTGGGTCACTAATGCATTTCTTTAGCAAAGAGACGTGGAATACTGGGTGCACTGAAGATAGAATCTGAAGGAAACTCAAGCTTGTATACTACCTTACTGAAATGACTGAGAATTCTATAAGGACCGATATATATGGGAATGAGCTTTCCCTTCTTCCTTAACCACTTCACCCCCTTCATAGTAGAGTTTTTCAAGAATACAAAATCACTAATCTCAAACTCAAGATCCTTTTTCTTCATATTTGCATATGATTTTTGTTGGTTTTGGGATACCTTGACTCTTTCTCTGATTAACTGTACCTTCTCTAAGGCATCAAACAGTAATTCATGCCTACTACTGCGGCCTCACCTACCTTGAACCAACTAATTGGAGATCGACAACTCCTACCATAGAGAGCCTCAAATGGAGCCATCTGAATACTGGAATGATAAATATTATCATATCTAAATTTGATCAAAGGCAAATGGTCATCCCAACTACCCTTAAAATCAACAAGGCAAGATTTTAACATATCTTCTAGAGTTTGGATAGTCCTTTATGCTTGACCATCTATTTTAGGTTGGAAGGATGTATTGAGGTGAACTAAGGTACCAATACCCTTTTGGAATGCTTTCCAAAAGTGAGAGGTAAACTGGGTAACTCTATCTGAGATAATAGACACTAGGACTCTGTGTAACCTAACCAACTCTCTAGTATAGAGTTTGGTATAATCCTTAGCTGAATAAGAGGTATGAACTGGCAATAAATGAGTGGATTTGGTTATCCTATCTATGATAACCCAAATGGAATCATGCTGATGACGAGTACGAGGCAAACCCATCACAAAGTCCATGTTCACTTTTTCCCATTTCTATGTAGGAATACTGAACTCCTGTATGGACCCACTAGGCTTCTAGTTCTCAATCTTAACCTGCTGACACATAGAGAACTTAGCTACAAACTTTGCTATATCCCTTTTCATCCCACTCCACCAATAAATCTCCCACCAATCATGGTACATCGTAGTGTCCCTTGGATGAATAGAGTAATGCATTCCATGCACTTCTATAAGAATTCATTACCTCAAGTTATCTACACCTAGTACACCTAACCAACCTTGGAAGCACAACACACCATCTCCTCCTTAGGAGAAAACCTCTACTTTCTGATCTTTGACTAACTCTTTCAACTTAACAAGGCTGGGATCTCTATCCTGCTTATCCTTCACTTCAAAAACTAGAGATGATTCTAAACTATTTTACACCCACATACTACCTTCTGCTGAATTGACTAAGCAGACACCTAGTCGGCCAAGCTGATGAAATTCCTGAACTAATTTCTTCTTACCATTCTTAACATGAGCAACACTACCCATAGACAACCTACTGAGAGAATATACCACTATATTGTCCTTTCCGGATGATATAGAATACTCATATCATAATATTTTAATAACTCTAACCACCTTTTCTAATTCAGATTCAAATCTTTTTGAGAAAAGACATACTGTAAGATCTTGTGATAACTGAACAAATCTACATACACCTCGTCAAATAATGCCTTCAAATCTTCAAGGTAAATACTACAACTACTAAATCAAGACTGCGAGTCAGGTAATTCTTCTCATGGGGCTTAAGTTTTCTAGAGGCGTAGGCTATGACCTTACCTCTCTGTATCAGAACACAACCCAAACCTACTCTGGATGCATCATAATACACAAAAAAAACCATCTAAAGTATCTGCTAGAGTCAAAATTAGGGCTTAGGTAAGTCGAGTCTTTAACTCCTGAAAACTCTTCTCGAAGGAATCTGACCACTATAACTAGACTTTCTTCTAAGTAAACTTGGATATAGCGGATGAAATAGATAAAAACCCTTTAACAAACCGATGGTTATAGCCAGCTAAACCCAAGAAACTCCTGATATCTGATGGAGAGATGGGTCTAGGTTAGTTTCTAACTTGTTTGGTCTTTTGAAAATCAACTCTAATGCCATCACCAAAAATAATATTACCAAGGAATGCTACTGACCATATCCAAAATTCACACTTCAGGAATTTGAAAAACAACTGATAGGATATGAGACTCTAAAGTACGTTTCTGAGGTAATATGTGTGATCATTCTCGCTATGGGAATAAACAAGAATGTCATCAATGAAGTCTATAACAAACATGTCCAAGTACTACTTGAAAACTTAATCTTTTAAGTCTATGAAAGATGTTAGGGCATTTGTAATACCAAAGGACATGAAAAGAAACTCTAACTGACTATACCGTGTTTGGAAAGCTATATTTGGAATGTCACAGTCTCTGACTCCAAGCTGATGATAGCCTGATCTAAGGTTTATCTTACAAAAGTAATTGGCTCTTTCAGGTTGGTCAAATAATTCATCGATTCTACAAAGTGGATATTTATTATTGACTGTGACTTTGTTCAACGGATGGTAGTCTATACATATTCAGAGAGAACTATCTTTCTTACACACAAATAGAATTGGTGCGCCCCACGTGGAAATGCTGGGTTTGATGAATCCCTTAGCTAGGATATATTTAAGCTATTCTTTTAACTCTTTGAGCTCAGATGGTTCCATTCTATAGGTGGAATATAGATAGGTTGAGTTTCCAAAAAAAGGTCTATTCCGTAGTCTATTTCCCGAATGGGAGGAACTTTGGGAAGATCTTCAAGAAATACACTAGAGAACTTATTTTCTACTGGAAATGACTCAAGACTAGGATTTTCTATACTAGAGTCTTTGACTCACACTAGATGATAAACACATCCCTTGGATATAACTTTTCACACTCTAAGGTATGAAATTAACTGACTCATAAGCGTTGTGATACTACCTTTCTATTCAAGTACTAGTTTATTTTGAAACTGAAAATGAAAAGTTTTTTTTCTATAATAAAATGAGGTATAGCATGAATGAACAAAATCCATGCTGAGAATGGCATCGAAATATATCATCTATAATTCTACTAAGTCTGCTGAAGTGACTTTTTGAGATATCATAACTAGATAGTTCCTGTATACCTACCGGGCTATGATAGACTGACCCACTTGGGTAGAGACTAAGAAAGGTCCTGTTAAAATTTCTAGCTTGGTCTTAAAGTTGATGTCTATGTAAGGACTTATAAAAGATAAAGAAGCTCTTGGATCTAATAAGGCATAAACATATAAATGAAAGATTGTAATACCCCAAACTTTTCCTAGAAAATTTCATCTAAAAAATGACTAGTATTAGATTATAAATTTAATGAAGGTTATTACATGAGGAATTTTGAAGATTTTCACTTTTTTTGATGTGGCAAATTCAATAAGCTTTCCATCGATGTAAGATTCACCCATATCCGATAACCGAGTCAGAAGTTACTACTATTTTAAGTTCGTGTCATAAAACAATGCAATATTAGTCAGTGGCGCACCGCACCACAAGAGGAAATGGCATTGGGAAAATTCCAATATGGGTCCGCAATTATTGAGAATCGCACCAGGGCCCAAATTTAGAATTGTCCTTTTCCAGTGTCTTAGCACGATTTCCTCAGCGTCGTGCCAAAGATCTAGGTCACAAAACAAGGTGCAACGCGATGGCTCTACTTCACTCCATCTCTCATTTTACCAATTGTTAAATTCTAGTGACACGACATAATAGCACCACGTCGCGCTAGGGGTTCAATTTAGGAAAATTTTACTGAAATTAAATGACACGTCTAAGGTTTAAAAGGTCAACTTCCCACCCCTATTTAAGCCTTTTAACACGTTATTCAGCCACTCTTCACCCAAAATACACTCTCTTCTCTCAAAAATCTCTCAAGAACAAACTAGGGTTTTCATAGAAGAACCAATTCCAAGAAAGCCCTACCATGTGTTTGATTAAATGTCTAGATGAAAGAACAATGCCCAACTAGTATGATATCATGAAAGCCCCATGTATGTACAAGTTATACCTATCACATGTTTTAATGGAATGCTTCTATAAATCTATTATAGATTATGATGTTATTTATATGTTCAAGTAAGTTATACTTGGTCAGTTTCATTCCATCAAGTCCTGGGGGTACTTGTACCCGAAATATTAGTTGTGTGCCTAGAGCCATGTCATGTTTTCCTGATACTCTTATTCAAGCTATCAATCCTTAGACTTCAGACAGTCTTATGACTCATGAAATCTCCATGATCTCATGAACATAGTTAGTTGTCACATATCAATAATGTTCCATCAGTCTACGAAATTTAGTAACTTAGTCCATGTTCAGTTCAGTAAATTATGTTTAGTGTCTATTCAGATGGGAGTAGAAATTAGCACCGCGTGAACCCAAAGATGGGAGCTCACCTGTTATTTGATGGTGTGATTCTTAGAAGTAATCCTTGTATTCTAGAACTATGTAGCCAGCATAGGTTTAGACATCATAGACTACTATATGAGGGTAGATGAGGTAGCTTAGCCTGCTATATGTGGGTTCCCACCATTCTCACTAGAGTTATATGTTATATTAGGGTCACACACATGTTGTCCTTACTAGTGGCATGGTATTCACACCCTTATAATCAGGGCATAGATTGGGACCCAATTCAAATATAATGCATCATTTGGAGCATGTAGTTTAGATGACTACCTCCTATAATCTCAGTATCAATCTCAATAAAGAAACTTCGATAGTTCTTCCGAATCTAGGACTGTCAGAAATAGTAAACTCAGATAAAAAATGGAACTCAAATAGTTCCACCAAATTCAGGACTGTAAGATACAATCACTCATATTATCAGTTATATCAGTTATAAGTATGTTATGTTATAAGAATTCAGATTCTGTACTCATGTTATCACGATTTCAGATATAGTTACTATGTATACATGCCTGTATTCTCACATTCATATTAGTCAGTTAGCCAGTATTTTTCATGCATATGAACACCATGAATTCAACCTACCCCACATACATACCAGTACATTCACAGTACTGACGCATTTGAGCTATGGTTTCTTATACCATAGGTTTAAAGACACGAGCTCCAAATCAGTAGTAGATTCTAGTTTCAGCAGTCATAGTTAGAAGCGAGTCCTCATAATTCAAGGACATGATTATTTATCTATTATCTAATTAATTATTTTATTAGTTAGAGTTAGTTGGGGACATGTCCCATCAACTCCTTACTCAAATAGTTCAGTCAGTTAGAGGCTTTCTAGACTATCATCTTTTAGACTTTAGTATGTTCAGCTTTGTTATGGGTATTCTATTACCCCATATAGATGTTATATTATTCAGATTATGTTTAGTTTTGAACCTTATGGCCTTTCAGTTCATGTTTTTGCATTATTCATTATTTTATACAGTATACAGGTACAAATATCAGTCATGGGTTAGCTTGTGTCCTTCAAGGTAACGAGCACCATATAACATTCTGGGTACCAGATTCAAGGTGTTACAAACCTTGTATCAGATCCAAGTTCAATAGAGTCCTAGGAAGTTTGAAAGTTGTATCTAGTAGAGTCTTGTACATGGGTGTGTTGCGCGCCATATTTATGCATAATAGGCTATAAGAAGTTTTAGGAATAGTGTTCCATCTTTAAGTATTCATGTCATACTAGTGAGCATAATCTTAAGTCAATATCTTAGTCTAACCCATTTCTCCCTTTCTTTTACAGAACATGCCTCCTCAAAGAAGAAATAAAAATCAGTCAGCCCCCCAGCCTAAAGATCCTTTGGGCTATTTTGTTTCTCATGCAGAGTTCCGAGCTACATTCACTACTCTTGCTAACTTAGTTGCTGCTCAGAATAAATAACCAACTATCATTCTGGCCAATATAGTAGCCAATTAAGCTGTAGCCAGGATTAGGGACTTTACCCGAATGAATCCTCCATCCATCCATAGGTCTAAAGTAGATGAATACCCTCAGGAATTCATTGATCAAGTTCAGAAAGTGAAAGAAATCATGGGGTGAGTAATGTTGAGAGTGCTGAGTTAATCGCATACCAGTTGTAAGATGTGGCTCATACTTGGTTCAAACAGTGGAAGTCAAAAAGGTCAGATGATACAGGTCCTATAGAGTGAGAGGAGTTTGTCACTGCATTCTTAGATAGATTCTTTCCCCAAGAGCTTAAAGAGGCTAAGGTGCTAGAATTCATCAACCTCAGGCAGGGCAATATGATGGTGAAAGAGTATTCTCTAAAGTTTGCTCAATTAGCCAGATATTCCCCTCATGTGCTTTCATATATCAGGGCAAGGATGAGTAAGTTCATTTCAGGGGTAAATGATAGCGTGGTTAATAAGTGCAGATCCGCCATGCTAAATAGTGACATAACTTCAGCCAGGCTTATGAATCATACTCATTAGATTAAGGATAAAAAGATTAAGATGAGGGAGAAAAAGAATATATGAGTGAATACAGGTAGTTTTAACAAAGCTCAGCCGAAGTCAGAAGGAGGAAACCGTTCTCAGTTTTGTCCTAATTCATCAGTTCTAGCTCTTTCTTCAACCAGTGCTCCAGTTACTAAGTTTAGAGAGGGTAACAAAGATAGAGTGCTAAGATCTATGACCCAACGTAGTATTAGTATTTCCCGCACCTATCCTCTTTGCAAAACTTATGGTAAGTACCATCAGGGTATTTGCAGAGATGGAAGTGGTATTTGTTTTAGATATGGCAAGCCAGGATAAAAAGTCAGATACTGTCCTTAGCCATGTCCTCAGAGTCAACAAAATCACTCCTCAGCTCAGTCCGGTCACCCAAATCAGTAGGGTTCCACCTCTAGTGTACTATAGGAAAACGCCCAAATCGTCTCTATGCTTTTTAGTCCCGACAAGATTAGGAAAATTCTCCTAATATAGTTACTGGTATGTTATAGATCTTTCATGTGCATGTTTATGCTTTGCTAGATCCAGGAGATCTTTGTCCTTTTTTACTCCGTATATAGAAGGCGATTTCAGAATCAGTCCTAAAATCCTAGCAGATCCCTTTTCAGTCTCTACCCTAGTGGGTAAAACCATCATATCCCGATGGGTATATAGGAACTCTCTAGTTATGATATTTCGGAAAGTCACTTCAGCAGACTTAGTTGAATTAGAGATGACTAATTTTGATGTCATTCTCAGCATGGATTGGCTTCATTCCCACTATACCATATTTGACTGGAGAAATAGAATAGTCTATTTTTAGTTCCCAAATGAACCCATCCTTGAGTGGAAGGGTAGTGTATCCGCTTTCAGGGGTCAGCTTGTTTCCTATATTTGCTCAAGGAAACTGATATCTAAAGGAGATGTCTATCATATTATTTGAGTTAAGAACACTAGCTCTAAGACTCCCGATCTTGAATCAGTCCCAGTAGTGAATGAATATTTAGATGTCTTTCCCGAAGATCTTCCAGGAATTCCTCCCGTAAGGGGAATAGACTACGGTATTGATCTTCTTTCAGATACTAAGCCTATCTCTATTCCTCCATACAGAATGGCACCAGCAGAACTCAGAGAACTGAAATAACAATTGAAGGATCTCTTAGATAAGGGATCCATCAAGCCTAATATTTCCCCATGGGGCGCTCCAGTATTATTCGTGCACAAGAAAGACAGTTCTATTAGAATGTTTACAGACTACCGCTAACTCAATAAGGTCACGGTCAAGAACAAATATCCTCTTCCAGAATCGATAACTTGTTTGACCAACTTCAGGGTGCTAGGTATTTCTCTAAGATAGATCTTAGATCTGGCAATCATCAGCTCAGAGTTAGGGAATATGACATTTCAAAAAAATCTTTCAAAACTCTCTATGGTCACTTCAAATTTCTAGTAATGTCATTTGGTATTACCAATAACCCATCCTCTTTATGGACTTGATGAACCGTGTGTTCAAGTAGTACTTGGACATGGTAGTCATAGTCTTTAGAGATGATATTCTGGTCTATTTCTATAGTGAGCATGATCATACAGACCATCTCAGGATAGTTCTTTAGATTCTCAAAGATCATTAACTATTCGCCAAATTCAGTAAGAGAGAATTTTCGCTAAGGTCAGTATCATTCCTTGGTCACATTATTTTTGGTGATAGAATTTGAGTTGATCCTTAAAAGATCGAAGCAGTAAAAAACTGGTCCATACCTATCTCTCCATTAGATATTAGGAGTTTCTTAGGTTTGGCTAGATATTACATATGGTTTGTTGAGGGATTTTCTTTTATTGCATCCCTTATGTCCAGATTAACTCAGAAGAAAGTCAAGTTTCAGTGGTTATATCCTTGCGAGAAGAGTTTTCAGGTGTTGAAGACTTGACTCACCTCAGCTTCAGTCTTGGCTCTTCCAGATGGTCCCGATGGCTTCGTAATGCATTCTGATGCATCTAGAGTAGGTTTGAGTTATGTCTTGATGCAGTATGGTATGGTCATAGCTTATTCCTCTAGACAACGTAAGACCTATGAGAAGAATTACCCTACTCATGATCTTGAGTTAGCAGCCATAGTATTTTCCTAAAAGATTTGGAGGCATTATCTATAGGGTGTTCATGTAGATGTGTTCACAGATCATAAGAGTCTTCAGTATGTCTTTTCTTAGAAAGACCTCAGTCTTCATCAAAGAAGGTGGTTAGAGATCTTGAAAGATTACGACATGGGTGTCCTTTATCATCCAGTCAAGGCCAACGTAATAGCTGACGCTCTTACTAGACTATCCATGGGTAGTGTTTCTAATGTTAAGGACAGTAAGAAGAAGTTAGCGCAGGAAGTCCATCAGCTTGACAGACTATCCATTCGCTTAGTCGATACAGGTGTGGGTGATATATGGGTTCAGAGTACTTCAGAATCATCTCTAGTTTCTGAGGTTAAAGAAAAGAAAGATAGAGATCCCAACCTTGTCAAGTTGAAAAAGTCATCTTATGATCAGAAAGTAGAGGTTTTCTCCCAAGGAGGAGATGGTGTGTTTCGTGGACAGGGTCGTCTTTATGTTCTAGGTATAGATGACTTAGGCAGTGAATTCTTGCACAAGAACATCGTGCGCACTACTCTATTAATCTAGGGGACGGAAATCTATCAGTGTAGTGGGATGAAGAGAGACATTGCAGAATTTGTGGCTAAGTGCTCTACATGCCAACAAGTTAAGATAGAGCATCAGAAGCCTAGTGGGTCCATGCAGGATTTTAGTATTTCTACTTGGAAGTGGGAAGTTGTGAATATGGACTTCGTGATGGGTTTGCTTCGAACTCGTCATCAGCACAATTAAGTTTGGGGCATTGTAGATAGTATGACCAAATCAGCTCATTTCCTTCCAATTCATACCTCTTATTCAACCGAGGATTATGCCAAGCTCTACATCAAAGAGTTGGTCAGATTACACGGTATTCCATTGTCTATTATCTCAAATAGAGGTACCCAGTTCACTTCTCATATTTGGAAAGTATTCCAAAATGGTCCTCGTACCCAAGTTCATCTTAGTACAGCTTTTTATCCTCAGACACATGGTCAAGTAGAAAGGACCATGCAGATGTTAGAAGATATGCTAAGGGCATGTGCAATAGATTCCAAGGGAAGTTGGTAAGACCACTTACCTTTGACTGAGTTTTCACACAACAACAACTATCATTCCAGTATTTAGATGGATCCATTCGAAGCTCTCTATGGTAGGAGATGTAGATCTCCAATTGGTTGGTTCTAAGTTAGTGATGCCTCAATCATAGGGCCTGACTTAGTATTCGACAGCTTACAAAATGTCCAGTTGATCAGAGAAAGACTCCGGGCTGCTCAGAGCTGACAGAAGTCCTATGCAGATGTTTGTAGAAAAGATCTCAATAAAGATCTCTTCCATGAAGGGAGTGAAGAGATTCGGCAAGAAGGGGAAGCTCAGTCTCCGATATGTCGGTACCTTCATGATTCACAATCATTTTGGCAAGGTATCCTATGAGTTTGAATTGCCTTCAGATCTAGACTCAGTTCATCTAGTCTTTCATGTATTTTTGCTCAACAAGTGGATAGGTGACCCATCAGTTGTAGTCCCTATTCAGAGCATTGATGTTAAGAACACGCTATCTTATGAAGAGATTCCAGTTGAAATCTTAGACATCCGACTTGTAGATTGAGGAACAAAGAAGTCCCTCTAGGTAATGTTCTTTGGTGAAATCAGTCCATCGAGGGAGCTACTTTGGAAGCAGACGCAGACATACATACCAAGTATCCTCATATCTTCTTCGCTAACTCAGATCAAGATCAAGGTAATAGTTCTCCTTAAGCTTACTCAGTTTCATGTTCGGTGTTCATCACAAACTTTGTATACAGTTTCATGCTCATGTTACCATTAGAAACTTGGTATCAAGTACCATTGCATATTCAGTGAAGCACTCGTGTATCAATTCAGGAAATGCTAAATGCAAAGGCTCATGCGTGCACAATATCTAAACTGAATAATCATGAAAAAGTCTCAGGAGAACCCATACATGAATGCACAGACCATAAACACAATCATCAAAACTAGGTACTGAAACTCGGATACCCCTTTATTGCAGACTGAAATCACTACTGACGCTAAGATATTGAACCACTGACTTATCTGATACTGATAACTGAGAATCTGGATGCATTTACATCAAGGACTGAATTTTGAGCTTACTGCTTTCGACTGAACGGATTAGAGATCAACCTTTCTAACGGATGATATTTAGAAACTATATCAATGATAAGAAATATGGTTAAATTAAAATCTGACAACAAGGATACCCAATAGAATCTGAGACTGTGAATCAAGCCTATCTGGTGGCTTATCTCTAAATATGATATCAAATAACTGTATATAAGACCAAGCCTATCTGATGGGATGGTCCATGAATCAATGCAACTATCTGAGCTCCTCATAATGATAGATAACTATATCTGACGATCTTGATTGCTGAAGATTGATACTGAAACTAAAACTGTAACTAAAACTGTGGGAAGTACTAACTTAATCGACATGCCTCGACCTACCACAGGTGGGGTCCAACCTATGACCCCAACTGGAATGGCGTCAATACCGTGCCATGGGTAAAAACTCACTCTCTGGTCAAGGCTCCCTGACGGGATGACCTTTGTAGGAAGTCAACCTGAGGCAATATAATAGTCAACCTCTCTGACGGTAACATCCTCTGCTGACGGGGACTCCTGTATCCTGCATTGTTTATTTAGTTTTGGAGTTCAAGGATTTCTACTAACGACTCCGACCTCTCTCTCTATAAAGGGAGGAATCGCCATCCCTTCCCTCGCTCGATTCTAGTTTCTACTCCAAACTGAAGGACACTAAACTGAACTTTTAACCAAACACAAACTAGGCTGAATCTAACATTGATCATATTTCTCAAATGATTCGACTGAGTTAAGCTGAATTCACATTGTTTCGTATCTGACGGAATACTACTGAATCACGGTATCTGACTGATGATACAAAATTTGAATAGATTACTCGATCATTAACGAGGCTAGAAATAAACACTAGAATACTACAAGATCTGAGTTAAGTACAACACTAAGGCTAGATTACTACCAATATAAAGAATACCAAGATAACAGAGATTTCTGAGATTTCTCAAGTTCTATAACAGTCTGAGGATATAGAGTTTCTATAGTTCATTGAGTTCTGAGAATTATGGCTAGATTGGAATTATCGTGAAACTGACACGGGCTCTAGACAACAGATCTATTGTCGGGTATAAATACCCCCATTACTCGATAACATAAAAGTAAAATATAATCATTCATTCATCATTTCAAGCATTTATTCATCATTACAACAATTCATGTATCACCACAATCACCAAAGGGTTACGTCAAACATTCAAGGGTCATCAACATCGGTTCACCATCATGTACTAGCCTAGGGTAGACATGCTATTAGATTATACCTCATTCAACATGGACTTATATCAAGTACTTCATACCTACATCAATCTTGCTATATATTTGGATATCACGTAATTTAGGGAAACTTCACAGTATCATGTCATAACTTACTTGCTAACCACTTGGCATATATGGTAAGTTTTTCATATATCAAATAGTACTTACTTGGGGAAATTTACCACTATCTTGTCTCAACTTACTCAATGCGGTCTTTCAATAACCACAAGACATGTACGATTTTACACCTACTTTGGGATTTCTTACTATTGTGGAGTAATTCATTCACTTGGTCATTTCACGATATACATAGTTCTCAAAGTTTTATCCATCAAAAGGGAGTTTATATAACAATATGCTATCCATCTATCCATCTACTCTCACTATTTAACTACAATACTTGATTTCTAGTCTCTTAGACATTTCATCGGACACCTTACATTCACAACTTAGGCATAGGTGTATTCATCGACATACTCACCCTAATCAACCAATTTTATATGTTTCCAACTCACATAATCTCATAGATTTATACAAACCATGAAAATATTCCATCTTGGAAGCCATTCAACATCAACAACAAGAACATAATCTATTTACCACATAAATACCACATACTAGGGCCAAGACTTGATAATCTATTAAACAAACATGAATCACAACTCAACCATAGTAAAATAATCTTCATCTCAAAAGAATCATTAAAATTCATAAACATAAATTCTTTAATATTTAGAAAAGGGTACTTGAGCTTCTTGGATGAAAAGGACCCAAGAATCAACATCTACATACCTTGTGGAAACTCTTTTCTTAAGAGCCATCAAAAGACTTCTTGGTTTCTCTTAATTATCTCTTGATCCCTCTTAATTTGTGGAAGAAGGAGAGAGGATTTTGGAATTTAGAAACCCTAGTTTTTAGGTGGAGAAAGAGAAAATGAGGGATGAAAGCCCTTAATCGAGTATATATAGAGGGTGGGGATAAGGTGAAAAGACCAAAAAGCCCTTGGAGATTTTCAACTGAAAAATCACAATTTTTGGCCCTAGCGCGATGCGCCGGGATCGCATTCATTCACTGGATTTGGACAATTGGGAAATTGCTCGGTGGCGCGATGCAGTGGGGATCATTTTGGAAACTTGTTATGAACTGGAACTTCACCGCGATGCGGAGGAATTGTGGAGGTCCACTGGGAATTGACAATTGCCATTTTGGCTGGCTCCACGATGCGCTAAGGTGATAGGTGGCACACTGTCTCACTAAAACAGCTCTAACTCTTCACCCGAGTGTCCGATTTGGGCAAATTTGGTATCGATGGAAAGTTTATTCAATGCTCTTTATGATAAAAATTAGAAATTGTGGAAATTCCACATGATTCAAAATTTTCATACTTGAGAAGATATTTCTAAAACTTTTAGACTTGGATTTTTGCGTTACTGAATACGCTCTATGGCTCAGACTAGAAGAGGACTTTACTGGGTATTAAATTATCGCCCCCTTGGGAACATTCATCCTGGAAAATGTCGCTTGATAAATTGAGAATATGGATCAACTGAACTTACTCAAGGAATGAGAACATCATCGAACATGACTATGCAACTGGAATAACTGACATACAAACTTCTCATACTGGATATGTATATCTGAAGCATGGAATACTTGACTGAAGATACTCATAGATGAATTCTCTTCACTGGGATGATATCATGGATGCAAAACTGAACACACGCTGACAAGCTGAACTCTTTCTGCATATCTAATGCATGAATGTCTGACTGAACTGACTTTCAAAACCATGACTGAAAATGCAATAGCAACTGATGCTAACTTCATAAAGAAAATCTAAATATGCATCTGGATGAGCCTAAGGACATGAAAACATCGTAATACTATGGGGCATCTCACCCTTGGGAATCTATGTCCCTCCAAATACACTTTGCTGAAATACTGGGGCGGCGAATGGGGCACCTACGGAATGGGTCATAATTGACCGATCGAAACCTAAAAATCATACATGACTCATGCTACCATATAAATCTAAAAATGGGAGCAAAGGCTCTAACAATTCATGTCATAAGGATGAAAGGCTCATAACATACCCAGGTCTAGTTTGGGGAATCCTCCTGATCAAGGATAGCCTGACGCGTATGGAGTCTACCCTTCTGAGTTAGCACTCTACGATCTCTTATTCTATGGCCTAGCTCACCACACCCAAAGCATACATCACTATCGGCTCTACAAACACCTCTCTAGCTCTTGCCACACTCTCTACAAAGCGGATGGGTATAAACACCACTATCTCTACTCTAGGCTATGGAGCTTGGTGCTACATCAGAACTGAAACCCTCGAACACAGGTGTGGATTACTAGCTAAAGATAGAGTAGGAACTATAAATCTCTGATCATCCCAAGAATGACTATCACTCTGGGACCCTGCCTGAGAGAAACCATAACTACCTGTCTTGGCTCTCTTGCTCACACTCTCTCTCTCTTTCATCTTATCAACCTTAATCTGTTGTACATGTATCATTAGCCTAGAAAGTTCCATATCTCTATTGAGCATATCAGCTCTATAATCTTTCAATACATAACTCGACACCCCAAACAGAAACATACTCATACTCGCTCTAGGATCAGCTACCAAGTCAGGAGCATACTTAAATAATTGGTTGAACTTAAGACAATACTCTTTCATGATCATGGAACCTTGCCTTAGGTTCATGAACTCTTCTACCTTAGACTTTCTCATCTCTAGAAAAAATAATCTATCTAGAAAGGGAACTCTAGAAATCCGACCAAGTCACAAGAGCTTCATTCTCCCCTCTACTCCTCTCCCACATCACTACCCAATCATGAGCAACATCCTTCAACCTATATAATCCTAAATCCACACTCTCCTCCTCAGAAACATGCCTAATCTGGGTGATCTTCTTTACCTCTTCTAAATTGGACTGCGAATCCTCACCTACTACTAACCTACAGAATTCTGGCGTGTTTATTTTCATAAAAATTCTACCCCTAGATGCGAAAGGATTCCCATCTTATTGAGGTGGGACTGCAGCCTGATGATTTCTTTGAACATTAGTCATATCTTGGGCTAGCGCCTGAAGAGCTGCCCAAAACTCTGCGTGTGACACTCTCATTCTCAGAATCGACCGGCTGTGGGGGATGGTCATCAACCCTATGGACAAAATCTTTATGAGAAGGCATACTCAGTAATTGGAAGGAATAAATAGATTAGACAGAGGATCAACTTGATCTCATGCACATTCGCTCGACATGATCACTGAAAGAAGGAAAACTGCTTCAAAGAACATCCCGTAGCCTCTTGTACATAAATGTGGCGTGCTACACACCCATGCACAAGACTTTACTAGATGCGGCTTTTCAGACTCCCTAGGACAGTCTTGAACCTTAGGCTATGATACCAAGTTTGTAACACCCTGAGATCCCATCCCAAGACATCACACGGTGCTTATGGACCAGAAGGACCACAAGATAACCCTTTTTATGATATCTCTACCTGTATACTACATAATATCTAAAATAAATGCTAAAACATACAATAAGGTTCAACACATCTATACATACTCAAAACATAGAAAACTAAATACTAATACATCCGTTTGAAAAACCTCTAAACTGTCTGAACTGTGGAGTTGATGGGACAGGTCCCCAACTAACCATGCCAACTAAAAATAAATAAAATCTAAAAAAATAACAATAAACCTCTATTTGTGATTGTGCTAAACCTACTTTGCCTTTCGAGATTCAGAGTTTTATTGGCTTGGCAGGTTCTTATCAGCATTTAGTTAAGGGTTCTCATCTATTATAGCTCCTTTGACTAAGTTGACACAGAATAAAAGTTCTTTTTAGTGGTCTAATTTATGCGAGTCAAGCTTTAAAAAGTTCAAGGATTTTTTGATTCATCCATTATCTTGACTTTGACCAAAGAGGGTGCCGGTTTCACCGTGTTTAGTGATGTTTTAGGTGTTCGATTAGGTATTGTATTGATGCTAGAGAGGAAGGTAATTTCTTATGCATATCATTAGTTACAGACTCATTAAAAGAATTACCCCTACCCATCATTTGGAGTTGTGTGGATTTGTGTTTGCTTTGAAATTATGAAGGCACTATCTATACAGATTTCATGGTGAGATTTTCTTGGATCATCATAGAATTCAGTACTTCATCACCCAATAAGACCATAATATAAGACAATGCCATTGTCTTGAGTTTCTTAAGGATTATGACTTGACTATTTTGTATCAACCAAGCAAGGCTTATGTGGTTGTAGATGCGTTGAGCCAGAAGTCGACTAGCATAGGTAGCTTGGCACATCTTTTGAACCTAGAGAGGCCTTTTGCCTTAGATGTTCTTTATTGGAGAAGATTCAAGCTCATTAGTTTGATGATGCAAAATTGAGATCAATTCAAGATAAAGTATTGAGTGGTGAGTCTAAGGAAGCCTCACTTGATTTTAATAGAGTTTTGTACATTAGAGGTCATATTTATGTGTCTAGAGTGGGTGACTCGATTAGGTTAATCTATGAGGAATCCCATCGTTCCAAATATTTCATCTATCTCGGTGTGACTAAAAGATACCATAATTTGAGGCAACAATACTGTAGAGTGGTATGAGCAAGGATGTAGCAAACTTTATAAGTCGTTCCCTTTAATGTCAACCGGTAAAGGCTGAACCTATAAGATCGGGTGGTTTATTTCAAAGGTTACCCATTCCTAAGTGGAAATAGGAAAAGATCATTTGTTATTGGATTGCCTCACACTTTCCATAGATCTGATAGTGTTTGGGTTATCGTAGATCGATTGACCAACTCTGCTCAATTCCTTTTGGTGTAGGCCTCTTTCATTATCAGGTGGTTAGCTCATATCTATATTCAAGATATTATGTAACTTCATCGTATGTTGGTCTTCATCATTTCACATCATAGTTCTATGTTCACTTCTCTCTTATGGAAGATTTGTTAGGATGAGTTGAGCACTCAGATTTATCTTAGCACAACATTTCAACCCCAGGCTAATGGACAGTTAGAGTAGACTATCTAGGTTTTGGAGGATATGCTCTTCACATGTGTGATGGATTTTTGTAGCTAGTGGGAGCAGTATTTAGCTTTAGAAGAGTTTTCTTAGAATATCATTTATCATTCCAATATCGATATGACTTCTTCTGAGGCATTGTATGGTAGGTGATAGTTGCTCGCCAGTGGGTTAGTTTGATGTTTCCAAGGTTAGACCTCGAGAGATGGACTGCCTTCATGATTCATTGGATAGAGTTGGGATCATTTATGATAGGTTTCAGGAAACTCAAACTAGTCATAAGTACTATGCGGACCATAAACTTTGTTCCATGAGATTTGATATAGGTGATTGTTTTTTTTTTCTTTGAGTCTCTCCCATAAAGGATGTGATGAGGTTTGGGGAGAGAGTTATGCTTAGACCCAGGTATATAGGTCTATTTGAGATCCTTCGAACTGTTGATGATGTGACCCATGAGTTATTTTTTCCTCCAAATTTATCGATCGTTCATATAGTTTTTTATGTTTCTAGGCTCTACCGTTATATTTCGGATGAGTCTCATGTCATTGTTAGGAGTCAATTCAATTAGATAAGCAGTTGTATTTCGTTGAAGAGTTGGTCTCTATTTTGGCTAGGAATGCTAGACAGTTGTGCTTTAGAGTTATCCCTGTGGGTAAAGTTCAATGGCAACATCGACCTGTAGATGAGGCTACTTTTGAGGTCGAGTCTAATATGCATAGTTCATATCTCTACCTCATTGTTTATTTGGGTATTTCCTTTCCTTAATTTTTGATAGAACTAGAATTTTAGTGGTGGATGATGTAACAATATACAAATTTGATTTAAAATATGTGAAATATGTGTTTTTGTGTTATTTGACTGTAAAATTTGGTTGTTTAACCTCTCTCTGTAGTTGTATTGATGTATTAATATCTTGTGGGGTTGATTGGAATGATTTCCAATGTATTTTGGTACCATTTATTCGATATTGTTGCTTTTGGAGGCTTTGAGTGCCTTATTATGGACTTCTGTGGTTATCTTTTGATCCATGTGATGGATGGATAAACAGGCTACGCCAATAGATTTGAAACATCGATTTTAGGGTGATAACATGTTTTGTGAGGTTTTGTGGTTTTTAAATCTCGTTTCGACCATCGATTTGTAAAATTATGATTTCAGGTTTTGGGGGTCAACATTGTGAAAATGATGACTTGTTGAAAATCTGGTATCGCTATTCAGTTTGGAGCATCGAATTTAGAGAGGTTGCATAGTTCATTTATGTATATGGAATTCTAAATAACTCCCGAGGCCTTTGCAGAAATTTGGAAAGTTTCTAAAGTTTTAGGTCATCTGGTGCCTCTGTAATCACACCATCTAGGCTTGCGATCGCACCTCAGTTTGTAGAGGGGACATTGAGATTGCACTAAGGTGTGTTGCGATCGGATTATTTGTTTCTAACACCAGATAGTGCGATTGTGGTCTAGATGTTGTGATTACAACATCTAAGAATCTGGTATAGGTTTAAATAGACCTCTTAGGTCGTGAATTGGTCATTTCTCACTCATTTTTGAGAGCCAAAAACCCTAGAATAGGGTGACAACATAAAATTAAAGCTTGGGATTTAAGGTAAGAATTCACCCTTTTCTTAGTGAATTTCTTAGTTAATTTCTCACAACACCAAAACATTAGGGATTAATTTTAAACTCTAATTCCACTTCTTTTCACTTGAATAATGTTCCTAATCCTATAATTACTAGTTTTTACTCTATTTAACCTTTAAATAAAATTTAATTCTTGATTTAAAACGGATTTCAATGGTTTTACCTGATAAAATTCAAAAATTGTTTTGCATTAATATGAACCTCATTTTTAACACAATTTTTGACTTGAGTTTTTAGCTGTAGGTTCCTAAAGGTATGGGAAACATATTTTTGAAATAAAGTTATGATTTTTCCCTTCTTTATAAGAACCCACTTTGGGGGTCTATTTTAACCTTGAATTAAAATTAGGCCATTTGGGTAACATTGTCTTTTTTTTATGCGTACATACTATATTTCTTTGTTTTAGTTTGTCTTGGGATTGTTCTTGAGAAGTAGGGTCATTGGTTAAATTGTTAAGGGCCAATTTTGGCCTTGAGGTAGGTTATGGCTTATTTTTTTCAAACTGGGTTAGGTAGTTAATTTGTATACAACATGCATTTTAAGGGAGGGTACTAATGATGAAAAATTTCAATATATGTGTTGTACCCTTGTGGGGGCCTATATGTGATGTAATTGTTGAAGTTGAGATATGATGTGATACACGTGACTATGTGGGGTCCTACGTGATGTGAATAGTCTTGAATACATGTGAATATGTAATACTTCGTATTTCCATAGCTCATTTTAACTGTCAGTACGTGATTTATTCTATATAATTTTTCTAAATACTTAGTATTTTTCAGTTTAGAGCTTACTAATTCTTAGGAAATTTAGTTAGCTTTCCAAAGATCTAAAGTTCACCCAAATTCGATACTCGGGTGAGGAGTTAGAGCCATTTTAGTAAAACAGTGTGTCAACTAGAACTTTAGCGCAGCACGGAGGCATGCCAAATGGTAATTGTCAGAAACCAGTTAGTCAACGTGATAACCCCGCATCGTGTTAAACTTGTAGGTCTCATCCAGTATGGCAATGTGATACCACCGCATCACGCCACCAGTCATTTCAATAATTGTCGATTTCCAGTGGCGCTCCGCAATTGGACCGCGTCGCACCACAGGTCAATTTCCTAGTTGTCTTATTTAGTAGTTTCCAATGGATTCCAGCATCTTAGTGCGATAGTGGTGTGTCACTCCAAGGTGCCCAAATTGGGGCTTTCAGTGACAAATTTATATTATTCTCAGGGGTAGTTTGGTATTTTTTCCACGGCCCTAATCAGTCCTAAACTAAAAATTTAACCCTAAAGGAGCACTAATTGCTCATTATTTCCTCAAGATCAAAAAGCATTCTCTCCCAAATAGCAATACCCTAGCTCCAAGAAATCAAGGTTAATCTCAAGAATTTCTCCAAGAACTTTAAGAATTAACAACCCAAGGTATGTTAGGTGTTCATTCATGGGCTCGTTTCATCCATGAAGTCCAAGAACCCTTTTCAAAATACAAAAATTGTGTATTTAAGAGTTTCCATGATTGAGTTAAATTGAATTCATGTTCATGTTATTATTGTGTTTTTATCTATGATTTATATTACAAGTTCCAAGAATTGATCCTAGTATGTGTTGGTTTACTTGAT
The DNA here is from genome assembly GCF_002878395.1 of Capsicum annuum. Lineage (NCBI taxonomy): Eukaryota > Viridiplantae > Streptophyta > Magnoliopsida > Solanales > Solanaceae > Capsicum > Capsicum annuum. Next base: position 373,936 of record NW_025831170.1, on the reverse strand, counting down.
ATTCATGATAAACCCTTCAATTTGCAAGTTGATTGTTGAAACCATGTTAACCCTAAGTTTTTATGATTTAATGATTCAGTTATGCCTTCCATGTGCTTGATAAATTGTCCATGAGAATGAAATAATGCCACAACAACATGTTAACATGCCTTCCCCATTCATGTACAAGTTAATGAATTACTAGTGTTTGATGAAATGCCTCTATGAATGAATTATGACCTAGTGAACATTTTTATTTTATTCAAGATTATGCTATGATTTTCTTTTTATGCTCTCGAGTTCTGGGGGTATTTAATATCAGACAATCCAGTTATTTACCTATAGCCAGTGTCAGTTACAAAATAGTATCAGTCACGTCCCAATTAGTAGAATCCAGTCAGTTACAGAACTCAATAGAACTCAGTCAGTTACAGAACTCAAGAAAACTCAGTAAACTGAGTAGTATTCTAGTCTAATTCAGTGTCATTCAGTTGGGAGTAGGATTCAGAATCAAGTTAACCCAAGGATGGGGTCTCACCTTCCAGTAGATGGTGTGATCCTTAGAAGCAATCCTTTCATTCTACAACTACTTAGCCAGCATAGGTTGATACATCAACCTGCCAATTGAGGATTGATGAGGTGTTTTACCTTCCAATAGAGGGTACCATAATTCTCATTTAGGGCATCTACCAGTCGAGGGTGACTCTTCAATGTCTTTAGCCGTGCCACAATACTGACCCCTTCCTACTGGGATCACAGGTTAGACCCCAACTCAGTTATATTATTTAGGGTATGCCGGTTAAATGATTACCTCCCACAGTTTCAGTTTTAGTCTTTAGTATAGAACTTAGTTAAGTTCTACAAAATCAGGAATGTCTGATACAGTCATTCAGTATCAGTAACGCAGTTATCAGTAACTTCAGATATCAGTTACACTGTATCAAAAATCAAGACTTAGCTTCAGACACAATATTTATTTATATGTACAGAGTGCATACTCAGTACTTACAGCAGTATCAGTTATCCATATACTCTTATGTTCAGTTACTCTATATCATTCAGTCAGTTATTGATCATGCATATGAACCCTTGCATTTAGCCTTACCTCATCTAGTATACCAGTACATTCCACGTACTGATGTATACTCTTTCTTTATGTTATGATGTCTCATATCATAAGTTCGAACGCTCAGGTTCCCGACATCACATAGATAGATTAAAATTGAGCTTCCACATCACTCAAAGATTTTCTTTTATTTCAATAATTTAGTAGACTCAGTATTTTAGTAGATAGAGTTAGTTGGGGGATTACCCTATCAACTCCACATTCAAACAATTCAGTTTAGAGGTTTTCAGACTAGACTTTTAGAAAGTATTTAGTTTTGCAAGTTATTATTTTAGTAATATACTTTATCAGTATTTCAGATATAAGCTTATGAAATTACAACCAATTTTCCATATTTATTATAGTATTATTATTCAATGCTAAAAGGAAATATTAGTCATGGGTTAGCTTGTGGTTCTTCGGGGTCGTAAGCACTGTGTAGCATCTGGGGTACATACTCGGAGCGTTGAAAATTATGTATCAAAGCCTAAGGTTCAACAGAGTCCTAGGGAGTTTAAAAGCTGGATCAAGTAGAGTCTTGTGCATGGGTGTGTAGCGCGCCACACTTATAGACAAGAGAATATGAGATGTTTTAGGAAAAGTTCCCCTTTTTTCAGTATTCATATCGTACAAGTGAGCATAAGCTCAAGTTAAAATCTCAGTCTAATCTATTTATTCCTTTTGTTTATAGAACATGCCTCCCAAAAGGACTAATGAAAGGAGAAGCGAAAATCAGTCAGTACCTCAGCCCATTTAGGCTGATCCCCTGGATGAGCATGTCTCTCATGCAGAATTTAGAGTTTCATTCACTACTCTAGCCAATTTTGTAGTAGCTCAGAGTGAATGGCCAACTGTTGTTCAGGCCAACCTACTGGCCAATACTTCTGTAGCTAGGATTCAGGACTTTACCTGAATGAATCCTCTCCTATTCTAAGGATCTAAGTCAGAAAAGGATTCACATGAGTTCCTAGATCAGGTTTAGAAAGTCACTGATATTATGGGAATGACTTCTAGTGAGAGTGTTTAGTTAGCTACCTATCAGCTACAAGATGTAGCTCATACATCATTTAAGAAGTGGAGGTAGACAGGGTCACAGATGCAGAGCCCATAGAGTTGGAAGAGTTGGAAACTACTAGGCATATTAGAATGTTTCACTTTTCTTCATGTTCTAGATCGTGCCATTATGTGTCCTTTTGGAAGTTATACAGATTCCTTCTTCACCATGATTTTATTAACTATATCTCATTGTTGAGTCGATTCAAGTGAAGAATTTTAGAGTCTAAATTAGGTGGCCCCTTCTAATTAAGTCATAAAAGATTATGAAGTAGCATAAGGACTTGAGAGAAGTCTATAGGAGCCTTAAAGTGTATTTATCTAAGCTTATACCCCTATCTACGTCAGTCGTGTTGTTGAGCCTATGGTATGGAGTATATTCAGTCCTTTTTTGAAACTCTTATTGCAGATGTTGTGCTTAACGGTAATGAAGTACGGCAGAATGTTGGAACATTATTTTCAGCAGCGTAGTAGTATGTAATAAAGTGTCATAACCTATGAGTGGTAAGATGGTCAAAATTTAGTGACATGAATTCACAAGCTTAGAAGTTACAATGAGGGTGACTTTTGAGTAAACAAATTAGTTTATTTGTATAACTATTGATTAAGGGTTGGGCTTCTATTTTATAGTGATAGACGAATGTTGTAGTAATATTTGTATATTGTATAGTAGTCTGTAAAGAAAGTGGGTGGCTATGATTATTATATATACAAATTAGGCAAGGATCTCAGAATAGTTGGTTATGGTGGTCGTAGAAATCATGTATAGGTTGTTAATGAAAAGAGGTAGATAGTTAGTAAGTTATGGTAGAGACTCATTGGTGTGAATGTAATTTGAAAGTAGTCTAAATATATGCATAGGTAAGTAAGTATGACATAAGAAGGTAGAATGTTGTTGATAAAACTATAATAGGTTATATTATAAGATCATGACAGTCTATTCTTATTTAGTGACTTTATCACCCCTCCCCCCCAGCTGATTTTCCTTTCTCTAGTAGTTTTAAACTAGTACTTAATGTAAGAAGGTATGTAGTGGATTTTGAGTTAGAATAGTGATGTCATTAAGGGGTTGTGATTATAGGTAGTAGTTAAGTGAAGTGAAGTATTTGGGTTGATTTCCAAATTTGATGAACTAGTATAATATATGGTATGCTTTACCGGAGGTATATAATTTATGATAGACAATAGGCTTGAACTTTAGATGTGGAGTGTAGTGCTGAAAATAGTAGCTCAGGATTAATAATGCATATTTTGTGGGAATGAATTATTTGGGTTGGTTTAGTGTTTGGAATAGCCTAGGTTGGCAAATTGTGGAAAAAAGAGTGGATAATTATGATATATTTATATACATGGGACTAGTGTTAGAAAGTTGAATTATGTTGAGTCATTAAGCGTATAAGAGTGTGGGCATATAAGAATAAGTTGAATCCCTTAGGTAGCATGTTGTTAGATAAATTTTAATGTGTATAAGTGTTTGGAATACCTAGTCAGTGTTCTTGAAATTTGTAGTATGGAGATGTCTGGAGAAGACTAAGGAGCTGTTGTATAGTGTTCTTTATAGCTGATTTGAGAAAATATAGGTAGGAAATATGTTCCTTTGATATAGTTTTGCAAACATTGTTAAGTTGTAAGTTATGTTGTTAGAGGTCTAATATTTTAATGTTGAGTAGTGAAGAACAGATCATTATGCGATATGGAGTGTGGATGTGGATATTTATGAGACTTTGAGTTGTAGGATGATGGTTACTGAGGCTAACTAAAGTTGGGAGTGGCTTTCTTGAAAAACAATGCCTACAAAGTATAGTTTATTAGGGAAAGTTAATCTTTTGTGTGTACGGTGATACCCCGTTGTGTTGAATGTTGTGCTTGTAGATTTAATGAAAAAATATGTACTGAAGTCTAGGATTATGACTTTGACCTAAGGGGGATATGGTGAATAAAGGTTGTTCCCAAATTTCCTCATTGTGGTAAGTAGCGGAGAGGAATCATGATAAACCTATTCCTATTCAAGCATATTCCTCCTACTTCAATTTAAGAGGTCATTATACCAATGTATTATGTATTCCAGTTCTACATATGTCTAAGGATTGAGTTCTCTGTGTAACTCATGTAATGTTTCGACCTCCAAAGTAGAAGCAACGATGTCTCAATAAATTCAGTCTTTCATGTATTCAAGATCTACGTTATGATATTCATGATCCATAAATCTGTGTCCCGAATCATTCTTAGTTCTAACGAACTATATTTTCATATGTTATTGATTCATTTTATGTCAAGATTAGACAAAACAATAACGTTTTACGAATGCATAACTATTTCAGCTCTAAAAATGAGAAGCGATAGCTTCGAGTAGAAGTCCATATCTCAATTTTTGACTTGATGAATCCTTGTAACACCCCACATTTTTGGGCTAGAATTCCAATCGTTGTTCCTATGCATACGGACCTGAACCCAACTATTCTATGTATATATAAGTGTGATTAGGAAGTATATGATATGGGAATATATTCGTATATTGATCGAGTTCATAATATCCTCCTAACTCATAGACAAGCTAAGGACTTTACTATCAATAGAGTTTTGACAAATGCTCCAGCTAAGGTCAACTTTAAACAAGTGTATCTCCAAGGATATATCAATTCAGGTGTCCTAAATTATATAAAATAAAAGGTATTTGAGTTTTCTTTCCAATACACTTAGTTTCACCTTAATCCAATATCGGAGTGAAAAGTTATACTTATTTTACCTCAGTATGTCCGTCTGTCAACAAAGTGACGACCTTAGTTGATACCCCGTCAACTAAGTGAGCAGTTATCAGCCCAACTTGTCAGCCTTAAACAAAAACTCATTAAATTCAGCTTCTAAGTGACGACTTGAGGTGATGATCCGTCACCTAAGTGACCACTTATTAGAACGAGTTATCACCCATGACCAGACTTGATCAACCTCACCCTTAAATTGTTTTGGATGGGTATTTTTGTCTTTTCCCTCATCTCCCACGACATAAATCACCAAAAGCACGTACTTAGCCATCATTAACAAGTTTTAAAAACCCTTAATACTCTTTATCCTCAAGAATAAGATTAGGGTTTCTTCTTGAGGTCATCTCCCAAGAACTTCAAGATTCAATCACGTTTTCTTTAAGATAATCAAAAACATACAGTTCCTAAGCCTAGAATATAAAGAAAAGCCTTCAAGAACACTCTCGAAACTTACAAAGTCAACTTGTTTCATCGAATCAGGCCAAATAAGGTATGTGGGTTATGAACAAGGATACTTCTTTCATACATGTGAACAAAACTAGTTTGTAAAGTTACATTTACATGGAATTACATGATTTACTATTTAGGGTTCATGCCCAATTATCATTATTTGAAGATGTTGATGTTACAAGTGATTAAATATTGAATTGCATCTCTAATCTTGCATTTTATTGCGTGTGGAGTGATTTTATATACATTGAGAGTTAAATTTCACTATCTTGAATAGAATTGTTCAAGAATTTCAAGATTTTTATTAATGAGCATGACTTTATGATAATTTGACATGATTTTGAAACATAGGTTACGAAGCCTTAGTTTGAATTTTGATATTTCAAAGAAGATGGTGTTTAAGTATCCTATATATTTAGATTTTGGACAAGATTTGATCTTTTGATCTTCAGCTAAGATATGAAATCCAGTTCACAGTTTTTATTTTACTTTTGATTATAGTTTAAAGTAAACAAATGTATACCTGGTTTTCATTGTGAACCCTTATGTTGGTTTTAAAGTGGATTTTCTACAAAATGAGAATACAAATTAAAGGGAGTAGTATTTATCACCGAGTTGTGTATGTGTCCTAGTTTAGATGACCAGGAACTATGAGCCAACATAGGTACAAATTTAGATTATTCCCATTTATTTGGATGCAGATACAGATTGTGATCGCTTACCTTAGGGTATACTCCTTTGCAAGAGTATGACACCTCTCCCCAATGTGAGGTTTTCCCCTTAGCGGAATGTTGATGTTGTTGGACATAATGATAGCTCACATGGTGTATGTCGGTTAGAAGAACCTCCCTAACCCTGTTTCCTAAAACAGAATAGTAGAACAACTTTTAGAAATTAAAAATAAAGGATCACAATTTTATTTAGATATTGTTTTACATAAGGCATTAGCTATGAGATTTTCATCTTTTAGTTTAAAGATGATAAAGGTGAACCCTTTTACACTTAGCCTACTTGATTTAAAAACAAACTTAACTTCAGTCCTACTTATTCCACTAGCAGAAAGAGTAAAAGACAACTTTTAGAACTAAGTTTTATAGCTCAAAAGATTTATATAGTATTCTTTATTATTCATGATTTATGATTTTCAAGTTTTAGTTATTCAAGCCAATGTGAGTCATTTACACTCATCATGCATTTCTTTACAAGTTTATATAAACATTGAGATATTATTTTACTTACGCATTCACCCCCACATGCTCAATACATTCCAAAAGTACCGATCCATATATATTTGTATGTGCTATGTTGTTTAATGATGTAGGTACCAGTTCAGTTGTAGTGCATATATCACAATTAGATAGTTGTAAATTCCATACAACAGATGATGTGTTCTCCTATTTCGGGGACTTCAGTTAGATGTTATTTATGTACTTTATTATCTTACTCATGCTTATTGATTAGTGGTAGTTGGAGTCACATCCCAGATACCTTTAGTCAGTATAGTAGAGGCTTTATAGACTATCCGTAGAACTAATGTATTTGATTCCAATTTTTTTTCATATAAGCAGAGTTGTAATTATTTTTATATAGCTTTATATAGATCGGATTTAGAATATTTGGTTCAGATTTATGTATTTTATTTAGTTTCATGTGATCCTAAGCACCATATGACAACTAAGGGGTAGTCTCGGGTCGTTACAAAATTTGTATCAGAACATAAGGTTCAAGTGACTGAGTGTATTTGTGAAATCGTGTCTAGTAGAGTCTTTCAAAATGGTATGGAGACATCTGTACTTTACTTTGAGAGGCGACATGGTATTTAAGAAAAGTTTCCTTTCTTTCATACACTAGATCGTGCTGTAAAGTAGTTCCCTCAAAATCATCTATTGATTCGTGTGTTACTCCATAATTCTCCATCTATGACTTATTCTTGAGTTAAGATGATCAGTAAGTTCCGATTTCTCCAAAGAGGTTTCTCTCAGATTTACTATCAGTTACTTCAGAAGTCACACAAGGGGCTTGAGAAGAGCTCTCTAGTGTGTTATAATTTTCTCAAGTTTAAAGTATGTCCTCATCAATATGAGTTGCGTCGGTAAGAATGAATATGTTATGAATTCAGATTCCTTATTAACCCCTTTTATCTAGATAGTGCTTATGAGAGGAGATAGTATGAACCTAAAGTGTTAAATAGAGTTTGCATTAAGGGATGTTATGACCTTTAGTGTTATGATTTATTAGTGGTACGCCCTTCTTATAATTGAAAGTATGGGTTTAGAAGTATAGTGACAAGAAAGATGGTAATGGCGATTGATCGAATGTATATAGATAAACTTTTGCATGCGATCGAGTTTGTAGTAAGGTGATATGTCCTTGTGAGTTAGTTTAGTGGAAGGTAGAGACGGAGTTATTAGTTAAGATGAGTTATTGTTTTCTTGAAGTATGGAAGGAGTTATTGCTAATGTTATGTTGGAAAAGTATAGGATATTCATGAAGTTTTTGGTGGTTGAGTATTGTTAATTTAATCTTCCCTAGAGGTTAAAAGAAGGAGTTTAGTTTAAAATTCTATATCTATTGAAGTAATTAGGTGTATAGACGGGTAAATAATTGTAAGGTGTAGAAGGAGGATGTGATAGAAAATTTTAAAAAGATATACCATATAATTACGATAGATTATCATTGTTATGAGGTTCTAGTGGGCTGGTATTTCTTGATGCTTTATTTTATAGCTTCCAAGTGAGAACAGTATGTGAGGTTGGGTTGTTAATCATGTTTAGCACTAGACATTAAGTTTGAACAGTGAATGGTCATCAAGGTGGATGAAATGATTGCTTAGTTAGTAATGATAGTTATATGAAAGGTAAATCAGTAGGCTTGAAATAGTGTATGCAAGAATTTGAGCTAAGTATTATGGTGTGTGTGCTTATGTAGCATCCTTGAGTGCTAAGTTTGAATTGGGCTATTGATGTAGTAATTGATATTCTTACCAGCTCCATTATGGATTATACGATATTAATGTCAGATGTTTAGGTGTAATAGTAGTTCTCTTGGTTTAAGGAGAAATATAAGTTTAAAGATGTGATATTTGAAGATTATGATGAAGGCAGTATAGTTGTTAATGATTTTGGGATATCTATGTTATTTGTTAGAATCTAAGTTTGAATCCTTGAAGGTTGAGCTAACAGAAAGATGAGTTGAAAATTCTAAGTTAGTCGATTTTAAGTAGTTACATGATGATTGTTGGGTCTACAGAGGGCTAAGAGTTGTATCCTTAAAGAAAGTACTAGCAGCAAGTTTTACATTATTGGGCATAGTCATTCAGGGTGAGTTTACCAATTATACGTATTATTATTCCCAGATTCTAGAGTGAAGTGGTGGCAGTTTAGTTTAGAGGTGTATATTAAGTAGTTCCCAAACTTAATAAGATAGTTTTAAGCTAAGGAAAGATAATAGAACAAGTAATCAAGTCAGGCTCTCAGATTCTAGTAGTGATGCCAGTGTATTGTAGAACATCAATCTCATTAAAAGGTTTTTCAGTCATCATGTTATCTACTTACACCTTACCTATCAGTACTATGATCATATCTCATTGTAAACACCTAGTGTATTCATACAAAGAAGTAGACAATGAGATAGAATTTTGTCCAAATCATTATTCAAAGAAAGAAACTAAAGAAAGAAGGACAATCGAGTCTTGGCAGACATCCTACCTACCCAAGTTATAAGGAAATCAAGTGGAAGGTACCTCAAAGGATAGGAAAAAGATGGACTATACCGAGTTGGAGAGTCGAATGTGGTTCCATCAAGGTTCCGGTCCGCAGCTCTGTCATTACATGAAAAAATGAAAATTACAAGTTGAAACATAAATAAAATTACTAAATCCTATCTATGCTTCTTTCCTTGACTCTTTATTAGAGTTTTATGACCTTATTCTTCAGGCGGTGTCCTGACTTGTAATTTCTTTGAACTTGTTGATTAGTTTTCCATTGCCTCATTTCGTTGCTTGCCTTTCATTTATCTGCCCTGTACGTCAGGCGGACTTCTTACTTGCCTTTTTTGCCTTTCAATTTCATCACCGTGTTCTTCAGGCGGGTTCCAGACTTGCAATTTCTTCAATTTCCCATTTCATCACACAGTTCTTCAGGCGGGATCCTGACTTACCATTTTCTCACCCTGTTCTTCAGGCGGGCTCCTGAAAGCACAATCAAAACTAGAACGAAAATTATCCCAAACAAAGATTATAATAAAGAAGGATTTCATTATTTTTAAAAGTAATAACCCATTTTTCAGGAGGGCCCTAAACAGAAAGTAAATTCCCATTTTTCAAGAGGGTCCTGAGTAGAAAGTAAATTCCTATTTTCTAGGAGGGGCCTGAACTGAAAGTAAAATCCGATTTTTTAGGAGAGACCTGAACAAAAAGTAAATTCCCATTTTTCAGGAGGGTCCTGAACTAAAAGTAAAAACCCATTTTTCAGGAGGGTCCTGAACATTGTAAATTTCCATATTTCAAGAGTCCTGAGTAGAAAGTGAATTCCCATTTTTCAGGAGGGTCTCGAAAATAAAGTAAATTTCTATTTCAGGAGGGTCCTGAACATAAAGTAAATTTCCATTTTTCAGGAGGGTCCTGAGCTGAATGTAAAATCCCCATTTTCAGGAGTGTCCTGAACTGAAAGTAAAATCCCATTTTTTAGGAGGGTCCTAAACATAAAGTAAATTCCCATTTTTCAGGAAGGTCCTAAACATAAAGTAAATTCCCATTATTCAGGAGGGTGCTTAACTGAAAGTAAAATCCCATTTTTCAGGAGAGTCCTGAACATGAAGTACATTCCCATTTTTCAGGAGGGTCCTTAACATAATGTAAATTCCCATTTTTTAGGAGGGTCCTGAACATAAATAATTCCCATTTTTCAGGAGGGTCCTGAACATCAAGTAAATTCCCATTTTGTAGGAGGCTCCTGAACATAAAGTAAAATCCCATTTTTCAGGAAGGTCCTAAACTGAAAGAAAAATCCTATTTTTCAGGAGAGTCCTGAACATAAAGTAAACTTCCATTTTTCAGGAAGGTCCTGAACATAAAGTAAACTTCCATTTTTCAGGAGGATCCTGAACATAAAGTAAATTCTCATTTTTAAGGAGGGTCCTGAACATAAAGTAAATTCTCATTTTTCATGAGGGTCCTGAATGGAAAGCAAAATTCCATTTTTCAGGAGTGTCCTAACCATAAAGTAAAATCTCATTTTTCAGCAGGGTCCAGAACATAAAAGTGAAATCCGATTTTCCAGGAGGGTCCTGGACAGAAAGTAAAATCTCATTTTTCAGGAGGGTTCTGAACATAAAGTAAATTCCTATTTTTTAGGAGGGTCCTGAACAAAAAGTAAATTCCTATTTTTCAGGAGGGTCCTGAGCTGAAAGTAAAATACCATTTTTTCAGGAGGGCCGTAAACATAATTAAATTCACATTTTTTTGGAGGGTCCTGAACATAAGGTAAATTCCCATTTTTCAGGAGGGTCCTAAACTGAAAGTAAAATCCGATTTGTCAGGAAGGTCCTGAACATAAAGTAAAATCTCATTTTTTAGGAGGGTCCTAAACATAAAGTAAATTCCCATTTTTCAGGCGGGTCCTGAACTAAAAGTAAAATCTCATTTTTCAAGAGGGTCCTGAACATAAAGTAAATTCCTATTTTTCAGGAGGATCCTGAGCATAAAGTAAAATCCCATTTTTCAGACGGGTCCTTAACATAAAGTGAAATCCCATTTTCCATGAGGGTCCTGAACAGAAAGTAAAATCCCATGGACATGCCTTCCAATGATAGCTGAACTCAATGAACAAAACTTTGCCCTGTTTCATAAGAAAAAATTTCTTTAGTGGAAAACTTAGTGATGGTTTGCAGCACTTAGATTTCCAGGCATCATGCTCCAGCAGTTGATATACTTGGGGAAATTCCTTTGACTCAAATACTGAGCTTTTATCTTATAATACCTCTAAGATGTACCTTTTGACATTTGATACTCTCATGAATCCAGTAACCTGTCAGTTGATATACTTCCTTTGCTTTGTGTTAAATTACGATCCTATTTCCTTCATGTGTTGGTCCTTGACTTTTCCTCATACAATTGGAAAGACTGGTAGCAAGTTTTTAAATTCTTTCTCGCTTGTTTTGACCCAAACTTGACTCAAAATTTAAAGGAATGACGGTGACTTTTATTTTGATTAATGACATAAAAAGATAAAAGCATGAATATGTAAATGAAAGAAAAAGGCATTGTCCCTCTTTCTAACAAATACGAAAATTGGATTAAGCTGTCTGATCTTCTTATCCAAATTTCCCATTTGTTGTTGAGTTTTTGCCTTTATCACTACTGCTTCTTCCAACCCGTTGGACTTATATATCTCATTCAATTGATGACATCTTGAAATATTTTAACCAACAAACCCCTTTTCTTTTCACCTTTCTTTCAAACTCATCATCGCCTTACGGTGCCCATGAGGGTTTTCACCAACAAGACTCTCTGATTTTATTTCTATCAACTCCACATCCCCTTATGGTGCCTGTAATGGTTTTCACCAGTAAGACTCTCTCATTTTTATTTCTCTCAACTCACCATCGCCTTATGGTGCCCGCAAGGGTTTTCATCAATAAGACATTCTCATTTTCATTTCTTTCCTGATTTCTCATGCTGAGGAAGACAAGTGGTACCTCAAAATGCATCATCATATCCATTGCATGCTTAGCCTTAACATTATCAAAGATTGATCTGAAGGTGTTTCTTTGGTTTTAACTTGGCTTTTGGCTAAGGTTAAAAGGATAGCAAGAGGCTCAAACGACACTTGAAATGGGGTGGGACTTACAATTTTTGGAACCGACTCAAACAACACATTAACTTATACCCTAGTTTTGTTGAATGGATGACTCTAAAAATTTTATTTTGTTGGATCGAGACCAAAATAGGGTAGCCTACGTAGCTCACTCCCGAGAGAGAAGAATCAGGTCGCATGTAGCTCCATCAGCTTGTTCTTTGTTTTGATTTGACTTTTTTTTATTTTATTATATATATATATATATTGCTTTCCTTTTATTCTTCTTTTCTTGACATTTTATTTTTACTCTATTTTGATTCCAAAAGAGGGGTATTAAAGAAAAATAAAACTAGGTTCAAACGGGGTAAACAAAGGATGACACAATGTTTGGATAGCAGAATGAAATGCCTTCATCGTATAAATCTTCAAAAATGGAAGTACTAAACATGGAATAGGACCAACAATGGATAAAATATCATACATAAAATCTTTTGACTGCATCAGCATTGATAGCCATCTCTGCCATTTTGCCTTCAATATCTGTCAAACATAAGGCTCCATTGGGAAACACTTTCTTCACAATAAAGGGACATTGCCCATTTTGGGAGGACTTGCCTTTCGCTTCAACTTGATGAGAAGAATACATTTCAATACCAACTGACCAACTTCGATATTCCTGGGACGGACCTTTTTGTTATATGCTTGAGCCATTTTCTTCTGATATAATTGTCCATGAAATACCGACCTTAGCCTTTTTTCCTCAATCAAACTCAATTATTCCAGTTAAGTTTTGACCCACTCGTCATCATCAATCTCTGCTTCCACAATGACTAAAAGAGAGGGAATTTTAACTTCTATAGGGATAACTGCTTCTGTCCCATACAGCAATAAATATGGCGTTGCCCCTGTTGAAGTGAGAACGGTAGTGCGATAACCTAGCAGAGCAAATGGCAACTTCTCATGCCATTGTCTAGAACCTTGAATAATTCCCACAGTATCTTCTTCATATTCTTATTGGCGGAATCCACAGCACCATTGACCTTTGAACGATATGGCAGCATTTTCTATAATAATTATTTTAGGAATTCCAAGCCTACAAATGATGTTGGCATCATCAAAATCTACTATCGCCTTCTTTGTCACTGACTTGAAAGTTACTGCTCCTACCCACTTTGTGAAGTTATCGATGTCCACAAAAATGAATCTATGCCTATTTGACTCTGTCGGCTCAATCGTCCCAATCACGTCCATCCACCAAGCTATAAAAGGCCATAGAGCAGATATTGCATGTAATTCAGTGGGAGGAGAATGTATCAGATCACCATGTACCTAATATTTATGACATTTTTGCACAAAACTAATGGAATCCCTCTCAATACTAAGCCAATAATAACCTTCTTTGAGAATCTTCTTAGATAAGACATAACCGTTCATATGAGGCCCGCATACTCCAAAATAAACTTCAACCATTATTGCCAAAGCTTCTTTTTCATCAACACACCTCAAAAGTCCCAGATCCTGGGTTCTCTTATATAAAATTCCCCCACTTAAGAAAAATCAACTAGCCAAAGGCCTAATAGTCCTCTTTTGGTCACTGGTGGTATGTGTTGGATATTCTCCTGACCGAATGTATCACTTGATATCAAAGAACCAATGTTCTCCATCGAGCTCTTCTTCAACTACATTACAATATGCACATTTATCACGACTCTGTATATGAGCTAGATTGATGTAGGCCTTATCAGGGTGCTGGAGCATTGAAGACAGAGTGGATAAAGCATCAGCAATCTTATTATGAATCCTTGGAATATTCATAAATTTTACTGACAAAAACTATTGACATAGCTTTCGTAAGCATTGTTGATATGGTATGAGCTTCAAATCTTGCATCTTTCAATCGCCTTGAATTTGATGGACGGGCAAATCTGAATTCCCCCAACACTAATAGTTTCTAGACTCCCATGTCAATAGCTAACCTCAAAAAAAGAATGCACACTTTGTATTCCGCCATGTTGTTGGTTACAATAAAATCAAAGTTGTGCAGTTACCAAGAAATATTGCCCAAATTCAGAGATAAGAACCGCACCTATTCTGACTCCTTTTATGTTAACAGTTCCATCAAGGAATAGCTTCAAACCTGGATCAGCATCTATAATGACTTTCTTGATACAGAATACCTCTTCATCAGGGAAATATGTCTTTAATGTTTCATACTCTTCATCAATGGGATTCTCAGCAAGATGGTATGACAGGGCTTGGGATTTCATGGAGGTTCAGTCACATATACAATGTCGAACTCGGTAAGCAATATTTTCAACTTTGCCAAATGACTGGAAAACATAGGCTTCTGAGATGAGATAAGTAGTGTAGGATTAAAGATAATGCTTCAACTTCTGTGCTACCCAAGTTAGGGCACAACACATCCTTTCAAGAAGAGTGTACCTCGCCTCATATATTGTGAACTTCTTGCTAAGATAATAAATAGCCTTCTCCTTTTTGCTCGTGACATCATGTTGACCTAGGACACAACCGAAAGAATTATCCATGACCGATAAATATAAAATCAAAGGCCTACCAAGCTCCGGTGGTACCAGCACGGGCGGATTTTCCAGATATCTTTTTATTTTGTCGAACACTTCCCGACATTCTTTGGTCCACTCTACCGCAACACTCTTTTTTAGCAACTTGAAAATGTGCTCACACGTGGTTGTGAGTTGAGAAATAAACCTGCTGATGTAGTTCAGTCTACTTAGCAAAATCATCACCTCTGACCTATTCTTGGCTGGGGGGAAATTTTGAATGGCTTTGATTCTTGAGAGATCCAATTTAATTCCCCGACGGCTGACTATAAACCCCAACAGCTTTCCAGATGGAACTCCAAACACATATTTTGCCGGGTTGAGCTTGAGATTATACCTGTGAAGCCTTTCAAAGAACTTTATTAAATCTTTAACATGGTCAGCTTGAGTTTTTGACTTAATAATCACATCATCTATATAGACCTCAATCTCCTTTTACATCTTATCATGAAACATAGTGGTCATGGCTCTCATGTATGTTGCTCTAGTATTATTCAAACCAAACGGCATCACTCGATAGCAATAAATCGCCCACGGTGTGATAAAAGACATCTTTTTCACATATTTATCATCAATAATGATCTGGTGGTATCCGGCATAGCAATCTACAAAAGAGGCAACCTCGTGTTTAGCATAATTTTCCAGCAAAATATGGATGTTGGGCAACGAAAAATCATCCTTCCGACTTTCTCTGTTCAAATCATGGTAATCAACACATACTCGAATTTTTCCATCTTTCTTTAGGACAGGAACAATATTGGATAACCATGTAGGATAACGAGCCACTCGAATGACTTTATCTTCCAGTTGTTTCATGATTTCCTCTTTGATTTTGATACTTACATTAGTTTTAAACTTCCTCAACTTTTGTTTTACAAGGGGGAATATGGGATCAGTTGGCAATTTATGAGCTACTAATTCAATGCTTAATCAAGGTAAATTATCTTAAAACCATGCAGAAACATCCTTATTATCAATTAACCCTATAATCATTCCAACTTTTAGCTGCGGCAAAGCATGTACGCTAATTTTAGTTTCCCTAACATCTTCTTGATTCCCTAGACAGATTGGCTCAGTTTTATTCAAATTAGGATTCGGCTTGTCTTTAGACTGTTCCAACTATTTTCTTATTTACTCTAGTGCCTCTTCTTCATCATATTCCCCCTCTTGCTTCATTATATATTGATTCGTTTGGATTTTAGGATCAGGCTAAAAATTATGCATGTATGTCACGTCATTAGAATCAGCATAAAGAGAACTGTATAAAGAAAAAGAATAAAATGAAATATATTAGACACAAAACAAAAGGGATATTATATTTCATTAAATGGAAAAGATAGGAGGGTTTAAGCACAAATGACAACATAACATAAACAAACAAAAATCCGAATTACAACCCTAAAATAACTCAGATAAATAGAAAGAAAAAGAAAATAAACTACCAAAACTCCCTCCTAATGGGGGGAGGAGTGACTTCCCAATTGTTGAGCTAGACAGCTGGATCTATGAGTTGCACGTCTGCCCTACTGGTACCTTTTCCTACTTCAACCATGTCAACTTCGATCAGCCGGTTTTGGATGTTATCAACCAATTCATCTCCAAACTCTATAGGTGCCACGACACCGCTCTTGATGAATGATTACTAAGTAGGCGCACTGGGCGAGGGAGTGACCATGTTTCCTTTTTCCCTCCCTTGGCCTTCATCAAATCTTCAGCCGTAGATTCAAATCCCAGACCAAAAGTGGCCATGTTCTCATTCGGACATATAGGACTAACCATACCATGCAGAGACACTCCCAAAACTATTCCTAGCTCAAATCCATAATTTAACATTTCATTTATCATCATGACAAAAGCGGGAGACAATTGTGGCCCTGGAACTACCTGTCCTTCAACGATACGATTCACCGACACTATATGAAAAGTTTGATAGACAAATGTCTCCTCTACATTGTTTGCTTCTATATGGGACAGGGGAGAATCTTCTTAGGAGGACAAATCCCCTTTACCATGAATAACCACTTCTTTCCTGCCATGCTCAAACTTGATCATTTGGGTCAATGTAGATGCAACCGCCTTGGCCTTGTGGATCCACTGTCTTCCCAACAACAGATTGTACGACGAGTCTATATTTAATACTTGAAACTTTATGACGAACTCCACAGGCCCTATAATCAACATTAGTTCTATTTCACCAATGTTGATTTTATTTTGCACTATCGAAAGCCCTGACACATACATTTTTGGGCCTGATCTTCTAAGCACCAATATTAAACTTTTGCAAAGTAGAAATAGGGCAGATATTTGCACCTGAACCTTCATCAATTATGACATGAGTGACGTAGAAATATTTGCACTTCATCGTAATGTAAAGACCCCGATTATGCCCCGTACCTTCAACAGGTAATTAATCATCAGACAAGCTGATCCGATTAACCTCAAAGATTTTTCCAACCATTTTCTCAAGCTGATTTACTGTAATCTCCCTAGGGACATGTGCTTCATTTAATACCTTCAATAAAATATCAAGATGTTCCTTGGAATGCAACAACAAAGATAAGAGGGAAATTTGAGCAGGGGTTTTGTTCAACTAATCTATTATTGAATACTCTGGAAACTTTATATTTTTCAAAAATTCCGCAGTTTCTTCTTCTTCAGTGATAGGCTTTTTGATAGATGAAGTTCCATTCATAATTGGCTTGGACTTTCTTAAGCTTTCAGGCACGAAGTATTTTCCTGACAGAGTTAAACCCTCTACCTTATCTACATCTTCCACTATTTCCTTCCCTTCATACATCATCATAGACTGCTTATAGTTCTAGGGAACCTTTTTTGTATAAATTATCGGAGGTTGGGTTGCCGATTTGAGAATAACAAGCGCTGCCAGTGCTCCTTTAACCATCAAGATAGTCTTACCCAAAGCTCCTACCACCATCAACTTAGGTGTATCCTGACTTGAACCAATAATAGTTCTGCCTCCTTTCACTGTGATCACGGGTTTCTATTTACTTTCTTCGACTTTATCTTCTTTCGTTTCTTCCTGGATCAATGACATTGCTTTTAATGAATTTTCCACGTTCACTGATTTTTCCTCATTGGTCCATATTGTAACAATAGGCTTATAACACCTTGATGACTCTTTCCCATCATATATTAGTTCTAACATATTAGTTTTAGCATTGGTTGGCAGCAGATTCTGGTTGATATTGGGAACCTCCGGGGCCTGGACCAGAATTTGATTTGCATCTATTAAATCTTCGATGGCTCTCTTCAAATTCCAGCATTTCTGGATATCATGCCCTGGCATGTCAGAACAGAACTCATACCTTAAAGAATAATCAAGATTCCTCGAAGGTGGATTTGAAAGCCTTCCTTGAATTGGGCTTAAGACCTTCATCTTTCTCAACCTGTCAAACAAGCTAGCATATGACTCCCCAAGAGATGTGAACTAATTTTTGACAGCCTTCTCTTTCTTGTACTCGATCTTGGGTTGGAAACCAGGTCTGGAGGGGTTTTGGTAATTTGGTGGAGCTGATGGACGATTTTGTGGACCTTGCGTGCACCATTATGGGTAAAAAGGGGTTTGGGCATATGGATGCATTCTATATACTGGGTACGGGGGGTGGTAGAATGGAATATAATGGGTTTTGTGGAGGGTAGTAATGGTGGGGAGGAATATATGGCGCTTGGGAGTAGACTTGGTCTTGGGATTAGGGATAGGGGCGAGGCGGTCTTTTGGGATAGGAATGGGTTCCCGCTAAAATGGTTGCCACATTATCTTTCTTTTTTCTACCTCCAAACACACCAAATCCAACTTGAATCGCTTGTGTGGTGGCTTTCAATGCGGCAAAACTCACTATTAGGTTGGTCTTAATTTCATCCTCTATTATCTCTCCTATTTTAAGGACTTCAATAATAGACTTTCCCATTACGAGAAGTAAATATTGAAAATAGGTCTCATCCTGTGCTTGAATGAAGACCTCTACCATATTACTCTCCTTCATTAAAGGCTTTACCTTGGCCTCCTATTCACACCACCTTATCGCAAATTCCCTAAAGCCTTCAGTGTTTTTCTTCTTCATGTTGACCAATGATTTTTCGTCTGGAATTAGGTTGACATTATACTGAAAATGTTGCACAAACTCAGAACCTAAGTTATCCCAGCAGTTTCACTTGTCGATATCTTGATCGACAAACTATTCTGAAGCCAGATCGGAAAGACTCTAGCCAAAAAAAGCCATAAGCAATTCTTCCCTTCCACCTGTAACCCTCAATTGGTTGCAATAACGTCTGAAGTGTGCCATGGGATCACCGTGCCCAGCATACTTCTTGAACTTGGGCATTTTAAAACCGAGGAGAAGGATGACGTCTGGGAACATGCAAAGATCTTTATAGGAAACCCTCTTATAAACTCTGATTCCCTGTAATTCCTCATGGCCTATTCCAAACTTTTCAATTTCCATGCTATGACCTCCTGTTCCTCTGTTACGATAGGTTTCTCCATATTAAATTGAAATAGAGATGGCTAAGTGTACCCATATGGTTTATTCATTCTCAAAGTAGGCTCCGAGGCATATTACTAACTATCTGAAACCTTCAATACTGGCTCGCTAGCAGACCGAGGAAGAACCATTCTTGGATGTACAACATAGGTGAGAGCTTCAGATGGTGGAGGATCCACAAACACCAGCACTGCCGGTGGCGCCGGCTGAGTTATGGGAACTTCCAGAGGCACACTAGAAGTGCCAGGGTAATATTTTCGTAGAGTGAATCTTGGTACGTGCTCTATTGACTCAATTAGAATAGAGAATTAGGCCTAAGAGAGCGGTAGGCAATTGGAGATATTCCCAAGATCTTCAGGGAGTATAGGAGGAAGCATACCACTAGCCCATGCCCGGTGCTGATGTAGAAATTATTGTCTAAGTCTCAATACCTCATCATTTTGCTCTGAACTTTCTTCCCTCTAGTCCTGGTCCGGGTCAATAAGCAAATTTTCAATCTCCCTGCTAGCCATGGAAAGCTTTGATTTTGATCTAGTGAAGTACGGGTGACTAGGCACAGTGCTTCAAACCTAACGATGTTATCTGAAAGACCACGCTCATCAAAGACAACACTCATTAGGATTAGGGCACACAATAAGCATGAGAATCATACTGGTAAAATTTCCCTAGATTCATGTTTATTTCTACCAGACTTTGAGGGTAGCGAGGTCATTTTAACATCATCACGATTTTCACCTACTCTAATTTGATTCTTTCCTCCAATCCACACCTCTTTTCTTTTGCCTTCATTTTTCTCTTCTTTTGTATCTGTCTCTGTTCTTTCCCTTCGCTCTCTCATCATTCTTTCTTTCTTTTCTTCTCTCGCTATCTACTGTTATTTTATCATTCTTTATGGCTTTTTCTTTTCTTTAAAAGAGGAAAAATAATGAAAAACAACAAAATAAAATGATTAGATCAAACCCAAAAGTAGGTTCCTACATATCATGTTGTTCATAAATCAGATCTTGCGTAGTTTGGGCAATGTACACATATAAACACCACAAAGTTGAAGATTTATTCTTCTTTTTGTTATTATTTTTTTGAAGAAGAACACAGAAAAGGAAAAAACTCCGCAACTTCACTACATTTCATAAAAGAGACGACTAAACAAACTTTGAATCTAACAACTTAAAAACTGATCAACAAAGACTAAAACCATTCAAGACCCAAAATATAACATGTGTAATACTCCTAGTGATGAATCTTAACGTTAAAACAAACATGACACCAACTTAAAAAGGACAAAATACTACAAGGACAAAAAGTAAAAGACTCAAACTAAACAAAAGATAGGAAATGCTCCTTCAAACTATTGCTTTGCGTTATGACCATGGCTGAGATGGACCAGCTTATGAAGCTCTCTTTATCCTACCCAAACTTCGTAGCATATCCTGTAAAGACACCCTGATATTTGGGGAGAAGCTTCTGGCCCGTATTCTAGACTCATGTGGAGTGCACCTGGAAAGATTTGTGTGACACCTTTCTACAGTCTTGAACAAATCTGCTAACTAAACTCTTAGTGTCTCCACTTTGGCCACTGCGCTTTCATCCTGACCATCATCAACAATGCATTCTTCTGATATTCTTCCTCTAAGCTAAACTAGTAATGGCCTGCTAACACCCTGAGGTATAGATTGATGCCAGACCCCGTATTCCTAAGTGTACCCTGGATTATCTGAACCTACTTGGAGAGTATTCACACCTAGCTGTGTTGCATGATTCCAGAATTCCTTGTATTTACTCTCACCTAAGGATTGATCCCTAAAATGCTCAATATTCTTCAAGATATCCATTACTAGTGGAACATCTTGCAGTTTACCCAATCAACGCATTACCCTTAGAAGAGAGTATAGTCTGGTGCAACTGATCCCTAACAGGACTAAAGAGGTTTCATCCAACAAACACAAAGGATTATTTTTTGATGAAAACAGAGATAGGTCTATGAAATGTTGTCTTCAGATCTTTACTCAAGAAATTTAATCCAAGCATCGACTCCTATTGGAAGCAAGAACTTATCGAAACACATTCTATGATTGATGGCTTCCACTCGCTCAAACATACAACAATCAATCACATCCGACCTAATCAAAGAAGGTGCATGCAAGTGCTCCATCATCCAAAATTGCAATATCAAGTTGCTTCCTTCAAAGAATCTTACCTCTCGGTTAAAGCTTTATATATTTCCACCAAGATCATAGGTACAAGAGTGAATGTTTCCCTTAGTTGTTCATGAAATAAGGCCATCACCACCGTCTGCAAATAAATAATAATTCGCCTCTCTTCTAATAGGAAGACCAAAATGCACAACAAAACTAGCGTGAAGACTTCTAGACTGTGTTTCTCACAATTCTCCTTAGTTGTATAAAATTCATCCCAAAAGCAATCAAAACCATCTGAGGGCCCAAACTGAGCATACAAATAATCAAAGGAGACCGAAGATTGTTTAAGACATGTCAGGTGCTAATTATCCTTTAAACCATAACCATGAAGAAACCGTATGGGGGAATGAGTCCGCGCCCGAATCATCATTTTCTTAATGTAAAGAAACTTACGGAAACTAGATATCTCTGCTAAAGTGGCCGTCATTTGACAATTTCCAAACCTAAACACAATACAACTGGGTCCCATAAGGTCAATATAGCCTCGATCAGATCTGGGTGGGGCATGAGCTCTAGGAGGGAAGAGAGAGCGCCTAACTTCTTTGTCAACTCCTACTGTTCAACGTAGTTAAACATGTCCTACCATTTGATTAACTTTCTGGGCACCTTGACAACCATCATGACTCTAGACTTTGTCGATAGATCTATCCTGTTGTAACACATAGGATATCAACTTGAAAATTCTATAAGAGCACAAGATTCCCAACCCTTGGGACTTTGTCGCAGTCATATGTCGAAGGGACAGACCACTTTATGAATCCAAATCGCCAAACAGTACCACTGAATAAAATCAGCGTACTTGGCTAAGACAAACTAATAATACTAGATTATGGGGAGAAAGACCTAGGCTAAGGCTAAGACAAAGACTAAAATAAAGATTACCGGACCCACCAAGGGTTTCCTACATATCCCGCCCTGAGGGACGAGAATTAGGTATGCGTAGTTGGTCCCGATTGGACAATTAATGATTAACTGACAGAATGACCCTAACTTAAGAGACACAACCAAAGACAGACGAATAAAATTATTTTGGGTTTTTAATTAGACAATTCAAATAAAAATGACACCAACAATTATGCAGGAAAAATCTTTTTGGCATTTTCTATATATGAAATGTACAAAACTTCTACAATTTTTTTTAATTTTCTTTCATAAAAATTCTTAAAAATCATTTTTTTGAAATTTTTGAATTATGAATGTTTGATAAAGAAACAAAGAAAAATATTTTTGATGTTTTTGTTTTTGGACAAATGAGTGCGAAAGATAAAGATAAAAAAATCTTTTTGAATCATGAAAAACAAAGGCCATAACGAACTCTAAAACTACGAAACTCTCCTTTTTTTTTGCTTTTTTTTCTTAAACTCTTAATATTCTACACACTTAAATTCTATCTCATGCTTTCCCAAAATCAGTTCGTCAAATGACCACGTTACCCTCTGAGATACAACAGTTAGCATGTAGAGATGCCTTAGAAGTGAGTCTCCTATAAAGGGTCATGTGGGTCCCTCTAGGCCTTAATATGATGCAAATAAGTATGTCCTAAAGGCTAACCTACACTGGGGTTCACTAACAAGGCTATTTGGGGGTACGTATGGTCAATAGTAGCTATGAGAGATTTCTACCCACTCCATAACACCGATGGATCCTCCTCCAAGTTAAGGGTGACTCAACTAGAGGTTGTGTACAACACGTATACTACAGAATTATTACAGAAAGAATGACTCAGGTTATACACATGATCCCAGATATACTGCGGCAACACATAAGGTAAAAACTATAAACAAAGAGCACGTAGGCACTCAACAATGCTAAAAGAATAACACAAAACAACACAAACAATGTCTATAAACCCATAATGACAAACAAAGCTGATAAAACTCCAAAAATAACTAGAGATTCTGGTTTCGATCCCCAGCAGAGTCGCCAGAGCTATCACACCCCTTTTTCAACTTCGAAAAGATTCATTTTTGAGTTTCGAAAAGTTTTTTATTCTTGAAGTGACAAAAGGTGAAAAGTTTTTTCGAAAAAAGATTATTTACATGAAAACTTAGATTCCCCACTTGACATAATCAGGTGTGTCAAGTCACCTTTGAAAATCCTTTTCAAAACGGTTTTGACTCTTTAAAAATGATCATGAACAGAGATTTCAGCTAAGGAGTTCTGTTGACCGAAGGGAAGGAGTTAGGAACCCCTCGGTTCCGCAGTTTGACCACGGTCTGTTAGTGGAGCGTACCACTAATTTTACTCTATCGATGTATGAACTACACAAAACACATCAAAATCAAACAAACAAACCGAACATATGAATCCCAAAATATAGTGTACAGTCCAATTATTCAGTCCAAAATAAAAATGCAAAAAATATAATTCCTATTCTAAACTAATCCTACACTAATCCTAGGCTAAACTCCAATACCTTACCCAATGTCTCGGGCCTTCATCATGAATGTCCTCCGAGTACAAAATACTTTGAGGCATTTCCCAGTAAAATAAACACAAATACCTCGGGGCATTCCCCGACCAAATGAATACATCTGAATTAAATAAGATAGACCAAAAACATTGACACATATTTAAATATTCAACGCATTTAACAACACATCACTCCTAAATGTTGCCTACCCAAATGTAAATATTTTTTGCCTATCCAATTCGATGACATTAACGTTCAACATCACAATGAGTCTAAATTGATCCGAATCTAACCTTTTTGTTAATTTTTAACTCCACCACCAACTTTCTTTTATCAATCCATTAAAACATGATCAAATTTATTCCTCAAACTACCGAAACCGAATCACCAAGCATCATGATCATAACATCAACGTAAACAAAAATCCAACAAAACATAATCACATCACACATAATTAGAGCCAATTCAACAAACCAAAATAAATAAAAAGAGAGAGGGTTAAGAAAATTGACCTCAATAGCACTTATTTTTGTTGATAATAAAGAAATCCGGGACTGAAATCCTCAAATAAGAACCCCACACCAAACAGAGCTCTGAATCTCAAATATTAAACTTACTAAATCATGAAAAGAATTCCTAAAACACGGTATCAAGGATGAATTGTGAAATAGATGGATCTGAAATGCCCTAAGAATTCAACTAAGAAACCAAAACAGGTAAAGAATGAGCTCCCATGAGACATCGATGATGAAAATAACTAGAACAGTTAGATGACGGTTGGATTTCATTCAAAATCAAAGGAAAACAGAGAGATTTTGGCCATTTTCAGACAGACTTTGCTGAAATAACAGCTGGAGACCGATTCCGGGGTCGTGTTCGCTGGAGGAATCTTGGAAAGAACTAATTCTCACTGTTTACCTTATTTCTTTACTGAATTCTATCAAAATAACCTTATGTTCTTTTGTTTGTCCTTATTGAGTGTGTATGTGTGTTCACGTTACTATGGGTTTGTGAGGGGTAACATTGAAGAATGGTAGTTCTATGTTTTTTTCAAGTGGATTGTGTGATTTGAGTATAAAAATAGAGGAGTGTGTGTGATATAACTGAGGGTGAGGAAAAGAAAAAAATGGAGAGTCTGGTTCTGTGTGCTCGTGAAGAAGAAAAGACAGATCCAATGTTCTGTTGTACCTCCTTTCTTCTTCCAATGTGTATAGTGTATATATTATATTCTCTATCTGTGGAAATTATTAGTGAGTGGAATCTTGTGGAAGAATGAAGTCAATCCTTGGCCCCTTTTTGTTATGGAAAAGGAATAAAAGTGTAAGTAGGGGTGTGAGGTAGTGAGGTGTTAAATTTTAATTGGAAGGGTGAGGTCATGGTGTCTATTTTTGATTGGGTGGGTTGTTGAAATCTTTCAAATAAGACAAAGTTTGTTAGGTTTGTTAAATGGGATAAACACAAACCAAAAAAATGAATAAATAAATAAGTGAAAGAGGTGGTTTTTTATTTCATTTTTCTTGTGGGAAATTATAAAAAAATGAGGTTAAATTGTGTAATAACAAAATAAGGAATATTTTTTGATAGGGCAAAATTATGTGTCTACGCTCATATTTGTGCACCTTATGAAAAAATCATGTACTCTCCTAGTTTCTTGTGTGAGGAGTTCCAGTCCAACAAGTATTACGAATCATGTCCCATGAATTTAGAAACTCCAAACTCAGGTTATGCAGCTCATGACTCATGTACTCATGTTTTATAGTATGCTCAATCCCCATGACTCATGATACACTCTTAATGATCAATGAAATTCAAATTATGTCAGGCATTACTTCAGTTTAGAACTCTTAATGAATTCATGATATTGATACTCTATTCCTCAGGCCTCAATATAGTGTCAAGTTATGCATGGTATTCTTTCATATTTTGATTCCTCATGTTCTAACTTTTTAGTTATCTTTCCTTATGCAAGGATAGTAGTGATGAGTAATTATTTGGGTAGGAGAAATTGTTGTATGCTTGTTTGATCTAAGGTTATAAGTGTGAAGTAAGATTGAGGAAAAGGTTTAGATATATTTCATAGTGGGTTAAAATTTTGTATGTGCTAATCTAAAGAATAGTGCTTGGAAGTTGTTAATGATAAGGATTTATAAAATGTGACAAGGATTTTTTTGTGTTTGTTTGCCTAGAAGTTCATGTGTGGTTGTAAAGATAGGCTTGAATGTTTTTAATACCCCGCACTTTTCCTAGCTTAAATTTGTTCCTAGAATGTTAAGGGTGAGATTCAAAAATGAATAATATTCATTTTATGTGAAATTTTCCATATTTGAGCCCTCCATTGTGTAGAAAATTGAATAAGCTTTCCATCGATACCAAATTTGCCTAAATCCGACACTCGGTTGAGAAGTTATGGCACTTTTAGTGTTGATAGTGTGCCACCTTAGCACTCACCGCATCGCGGAGATGGTTAAAATCCCAGTTTCCAAATTTTAGAGGACCTACCCAATTGTCCTGCATCACGGAGAGGTCTAATTTCCCATTTGGCAATCTCCAATAGGCCAACAGGATTGTACCACATCGTGTTGGTGGCCTAAATGGCATTTCTATTGAGCACCGCGATAGTGGTGCATCGCGGAGATCTTCCAGTTCCCACTCATTATTTTTCAGTGAGCCACCGTGATAGTGGCATGTCGCGGTGGCCAGCCAAATTGTAAAAAGATGCTCTTGTTTCAAGTTCTGATTAAAATTTAAAAAGGGTATTTTGGTCAATCCCCAAGGCCCCCAATCTATCCAAAAGCATAAGATTAAGCACATTCAAACCACTTTAGGCTTATTTTCATCCATTTTCTCTCAAAGAAAAAACCTACAACTCTAAAGCTTCTTATCTAAGAAATCAAATTCCACCATTTTTTCTCAAAGAAAACTCTAAATTGAGGATTCCCAAGACAAAAAAAATCAAGAACTTATCTTTAAGAATTCAAATAGAAATGATTAATTCAATTTTCTTCATCTAATCATTAATTAAGGTATGTGGGGTTTTTGAACAAGGATCCTCTTTTATCCTTGTGCTCTAAACCAAATTTTTATTACAAATTCATACGATTTTGAATGAATTTCCAGGAGCTTTGAATTCGGATTCATACCCTTTATTGCTATTTGCAAGATTATGTGTGTTTTGAGAGATTTTGAAGATTAATTGCATGTTTATTTTTATATTTTCATGTGTATTGCAGTAAATTCTAGATTTTGAGATGATTTATTATTGTTTTCATTATCAAGCATGTTTCTTATGATGCTTTGACATGAAATTGATGCATGGGTTACTAAGCCCAAGTTTATATGTTGATATTTCAAGAAAAATGAAGCTTTGAACATCTTATGATCAAATTATTTATATATTTTCTGTACCGCTTTAATCTTTTGATCCTAAGATAAGATTTGGAATCCACTTTAAAATTTATTACAAATTACGAAACTCAAAAAAACTTTATTTACATATTTAATCAGATAGATTCATAATTGGTTTCAGATAAACACTTATGCTAGTTTTTAATGTGGATTTCCAATAGAATGACCACAGATTTAAATGGAGTAGTATTTAGCACCGAGAGAAAAGTTTGGGATTAGCGTTCCCTATCATTCACAAAACTACATAGCCAACGTAGGTACAAATTATCTGATTATTCCCACTTCTATTTGGATGACAGTTATAGATATGATCACTTAGGTAAGGTTATACTCCTTGGCAAGAGTATGACACCTCTCCCCATTGTGAGGTTTTCCACTTAGGGGAACAAAATGTTGGACTCCATGTTAGCTCATATGTTTTATGTCGGTTAGAAGAACCTCCCTAACAGATAAGCTTCAGATAAAGTATTTTCCCTACAGACTACAGATTTCAGAAAAATATAATACAAAATCTTTTTGAAAACCAAGTGTAAAGGCTCACAATTTTATTTGAATTATTCTTTACAGAAAGATAAGAGTTACAAATTTCAACTTTCAGATTTCAGACTTAGAAGTGAGTCCTTTCTACACTTAAAAAGTATAATTTAAAGATAGAGTACTAGTACAGCTTTTAGAACTAAATGTTATGATTCCTTGGAATTACAAAGTAGGATTTGCTATTCATGATTTTAGATTTTAGTATTTCAGATATTCTAGCTTATGTTAGTCATTTACATTTAACATGCATTGTTTTACAAATTATGATGATGAGATGATCATTTACTTATGCATTTCACCCCTATATTATAAGTACATCCTCAAAGTACTAATCCATATATATATCTATGTGCTACATTATCTCATAATATAGGTTCAGGTGCTTAGTATCTGTAATGTGAGTAGTTCGAGCATCTCCATCTATATCTGACAGTTGGTGGGTCCTCATTATTTGGGGACTTTGTCATTAGTTTATTTTTATCTTATTAGTTTAGGTGATTCAGTATTCTTTACTAATAGTTCGAGTCAGTTGGGGGTTTATCCCAGTGACTCTCTAGTTATCGGTAGTAGAGGCTTGTCAAACTACTAGTTTTGATTCAGATTATTCAGTATTGAGATTTTAGATATGACTTCAGATTATTCTCAGTTATTTCAAACAGTTTTCCACATATAGTATGGCTCTTAAGACTATGTTTCATTTATTATGAAATTCAGACTTTGTAGAAAGCAAATAGGGTTAACTTAAGGCTACTCATAGTATTGAGTACCATGTGACATATCGGGAATAGGTTTCAAGCCATTATAAACTTTGTATTAGAGACTAAGGATTATAAGAGTCTTAGGGAGTAAGACAAGATGCATTATGTGGAGTCTTGATCATGGGTGTAAAGCGCACCATATTTATGAGCAAGAAGATAGGGACGTTCTTAAGAAAACATCTCTTTCTTTCATGATCTATCATGATTATAGTATCTCTATCTGCTTTTCACTTTTGCTTTTGCATGATAGTTGAATATACTTCCTCGTCGAGCTAAGACTCGCAGAAATGTTAACTGGGCACCCCAGCCCGCTGATTATTTGAATGAGAATGTATCCCATGCTGAGTTTAGGGATGTGTTTCAAGATTTATCCCAGGCAGTGACTGCCAATGTTTAGGGAAACCATTAGGCTACAGTCCTTCTTCAACAGAATGGTGATTTAGCAGAAGCCAGAATCAAAGATTTCATGAGAATAAATCCGGCGGAGTTCTTTGGGTCAAAATCAGGTGAGGACCTACAACTTTATATAGATGAGGTGAAGAAGATCGCCCAGATTATGCATGTTTCTAAAAAGAAGAGCGTAGAGTTGGCATCCTATAGGTCAAAAGATATAGCATATAATTGGATAGTTATGTGGAAGAATGGTAGAGGTGAGAATGTAGCTCCTATAAGTTGGAAGATATTTCAAAATGCTTTTCTAGATAGGTTCTTTCCATACAAAATAAAAGAAGATAAGATAGAGGTATTTATGAACCCGAGGCACGGCTCAATTACAGTGAAGGAGTAATGCCTTAAGTTTAATCAGTTGTCTAAGTATGTTACCGATATGATGGCATATCCTAGGGAAAGTATGGGTATGTTTCTTATTGGAGTGTCTAACTTAGTAGTCAAGAAGTGTAGGACTTCCATGCTTATTAGGAACACGAATCTTGATAGAATGATAATTCATTCTCAACAGATTGAGGAAAAGAAGTTTAAGAGAAGAGAGAGAGAAAATAAGAAGGATAGAATAAGGATTTTTGAGTATGCCTAGGCTAGGTCTTAAGGGTTAAATTATTCATAGTTTTAGAATCATTCATCTAAGCCAGCACAATCTTAAGCTAGTGATCCCACTCCCAGAGCGAGGCAAGAGAAGTAGGGGTAAGTCTTCGATGTCCAAATCTTGAAATAGTGTGAGTGGAAGACCCAGTTATCCTCTATGTGGTAAGTGTGGTAAGAATCACCATGGTGAGTATTTACCTTGATAGAAGGGTTGTTATGGTTGTGGTAAGTTGGGTCATGGAATTAGATTATGTCTGCATGCTAAGCAGGTAAATAGAGATATTTGTCCACGGATTCAGGCTACTAGTGCACCATCTCCTCTAGGTCGTCCAGTCCCTCCTCAAGGCACACCATCTAGTAACGATTACGGTCAGTGACAAAATAATTTTTATCCTTTACCATCACATCAGGAGTAGGAGGATTCACCAGATTTTGTTACTGGTATTTTTTATGACTTTTATCTTGATGGTTATGTATTTTTAGATACTAGGTCAAGTTTATTTTGCGTGACCTCATTAGTTGAAATGAATTTTGAAATAAGTCCTGAAAAGAACCCTGAGCCCATCTTGGTTTCCACCCCGATAGGTGTGTCAGGTTTTGCTAAACAGATCTATAGAAAGTGTCCTATCACTATCTTTCATAAAATCTTGCTCGTAGACTTGTAGAACTAGATATGGTCTACTTTGATCTTATCCTAGGTATGGATTAGCTCCATTCTTGTTATGCATTTATAGATTGTTGCACCCGAGTGGTAAAGTTTCAGTTTCCAGATGATCCAGTCTTTGAGTGGAGAAAAAGTTCAGTATCTCCCAAATGTTAGTTCTTATCCTATCTTAAATCTAGAAAGTTGATTTCCAAAGGTTGTATCTATCATCTAGTTCAAATCAAAGTCACTAAATCTAAGACTTCGACAGTTTAGTCAGTCAGAGTAGTCAATAAGTTTCCTGATGTTTTCCCCAAAGATTTGCCTAGGGTACCTCCCAATAGGGAAATAAAATTTGGTATTGAACTTCTCCCAGATACTCAGCCTATCTCTATTTCTCCTTATCATATGGCTTCGGCTAAGCTTAAAGAGTTAAAAGAGAAACTTAAAGATCTTTTAGATAAAGGTTTCATAAGGCCTAGCATTTTTCTATGGGGCAGTCCCATCCTATTAGTGCAAAAGAAAGATAGTTCTTTGTGTATGTCCATCGACTATCATTAGTTGATAAATTTACAGTAAAAAAAATATCCTTTTCCTAGAATCAATGATCTATTTGATTCAACTCTAAGGTGCAAGATATTTCTCAAAAATGTACCTTAGATCCGGCTATTATCAACTTAAAGTAAGGAATTGTGAAATTCGAAATACAGCGTTCAGAACCCATTATGGTCATTTTTAGTTTCTAGTAAAGTCCTCCGAGCTAACAAATGCTCTAACAGCCTTTATGGACTCGATGAACAGAGTGTTCAAACAGTATTTGGATATGTTTGTCATAGCTTTTATTGATGATATTCTTGTCTACTCTTGTAGTGAGAATGATCATAAAGACCGCCTTACAATTGTATTACAAACTCTTAGATATCACCAGTTGTTTGCCAAATTCAGCAAATGTGAGTTTTGTCTAAGGTCAGTAGCTTTCCTTGGTCATATTCTTTCCAATGAGGATATTAGAGTTGATCCCCAAAAGATAGAAGTCGTAAGAAATTTGCCTATACCTATCTCTCTATTAGGCATTATAAGTTTCTTAGGTTTAGCTGGCTATTATCAGTATTTTGTTGAGGGTTTTTATCAATTACATCCCCTATGTCTAGATGACCCAAAAGAAAGTTAAGTTTTAGTGGTCAGATTCTTGCGAGAAGAGTTTTCAGGAGTTTAAGGCTCGACTCACTTCATGTCTAATTTTTGCATTACCAGATGATATAAATAGTTTTCTGGTGTATTGTGATGCCTCTAGAGTTGGTTTGGGTTGTGTATTGATGCAAAGAGGTAAGGTCATAGACTACACCACAAGATAGCTTAAGCCTCACAAAAAGAGTTACCTAACCCATGATCTTGAGTTAGTTGTTGTTCTGTTTGCTTTTAAAATATAGAGACATTATCTTTATAGGGTGCATGGTGATGTGTTCACGGATCACAAAAACTTGCAGTATGTGTTTACCAGAAGGCGTTAAATCTTTGGTAGAGAATGTGGCCAGAATTATTTAAGGATTGATATGTGTTGTATCATCCTATCAAGGCCAATGTAGTTGTAGATGCCCTTAGTAGACTATCCATTGGCAGTGTTGCTCGTGTGGAGAATTATAAGAAAGATTTAGTTTGGGAAGTTCATTAGTTAGAGAGAATGTGTGTGAGATTGGTTTATTCAGATGATGGATATGTTTGGTCTCAAAGTAGTTCTGAATCTTTGCTAGTTTCGAAAGTTGAAAGAGAAGCAAGATAAGGATCCTCATTTGGTCAAACTAAAGGAATCAATTAAAGACCAAAAGATAGAGGTTTTATCCCAAGGGGGAGATGGTGTGTTGAGATACCAGAATAGATTATATGTACCATGTATTGATGATTTGAGGCAGCATATTATGGCGGAAGAACATGGTACGCATTATTCCATTCATCCAAGTGCTACTAAGATATATTGCGACTTGCAGGAAATCTATTGGTGGAGTGGTATGAAGAAAGATAGAGAAAAGTTTGTAGCCAAATAGGCAACTTGTCAACAGGTTAAGGTAGACCACCAAAGACATGGTGGTATATTACAGGAGTTCAGTATCCATACTTGGAAGTAGGGAGAAGTGAATATGGACGAAAGTGGGGAGAAGTGAATATGGACTTTGTGACTGGATTACCCCATTCACATCATCAAAATAATTTGATTTGGGTTATTATTGATAGATTGACTAAGTCAGTACATCTCTTACTAGTTCATAAGTCTTACACAGCTGAAGATTATACTAAGTTCTATATCAGAGAGTTAGTCAGATTGCATTGAGTTCCTTTGTGCATCATATCAAATAGGGGTACTCATTTTACCTCTCAATTTTAGAGAGCCTTGAAGAATGATCTTGGTACCTAAGTTTATCTTTTCATCCGAAAATAGATGGTCAGGCAAAATGGACCATTCGGACTCTAGAAGATATGTTGAGAGCATATATTTTCTATTTCAAAAAAAGTTGGGATGAGCATTTACCGTTGATTGAGTTTTCTTATAATCACAATTATCATGCTAGTATTCAAATGTCCCCATTTAAAGCTCTTTATGGGCGGAGGTGTAGATCACCGCCAGACATGGTGTTTGAAGCCATGGAGAAAGTTAAATTGATTAGAGATAGATTGAAAGTAGCCCAGAGTTGTCAGAAATCATATGTGGACAAAAGAAGAAGGGAACTTGAGTTTGAGGAAGATGATCTTGCGCACTTAAAAGTTTTACCCATGAAGGGGGTGAAGAGACTAGGCAAAAAGGGGAAACTTAGTCCCCGATATATCGACGCCTTATGGATTTTGAGTCGTGTTAGGAAGGTAGAATATGAGCTTGAGCTATCCGCAAATTTATCCTTAGTTCATCTAGTATTTCATGTGTCCTTGTTGAAGAAGTACATGGACAATTCAGCCATTATAGTTCCTCTAGAAACAACAGATATTCAGAATAGTCTTTGATATGAAGAAGTTCCAGTAGAGATTCTTGATCATCTGATCGATAGACTAAGGAACAAAGAAGTTCCCTTGGTCAAAGTTTTGTGGTAAAATCAGTCAGTTGAGGGTGCTACTTGGGAAGCAGAAGCAGACATGTGTACCAAGTATCCACATCTCTTCTCCACGAACTCAAATTCAGCCAAAGGTAATACTCTTCATTCATTTGGTTCTTTTTTCTAGTATCAGATTCAGCTATATAGTTATCTCAATGTAAACTCATGCACTCATAGATTAGTTTAGTAGCTCATTATGTTGAGAATCAATCATTCAGTAATTTTAGTTGTGCATAATATTTTATAGCCTCATATTTCTCAGTATTTCAAGCTTAACTAGCCATATTCAGGGACGAATGTTCCCAATGAGGAGATATTGTAATACCCTGCACTTTTCCTAGCTTTAATTCATTCTGAGAATGTTAAGGGTGAGTATTAAAAATGAATGATAATTATTTTATGTGGAATTTTCCAGATTTGGACCCTCCATTATGTAGAAAATTGAATAAGCTTTCCATCGATACCAATTTTGTCTAAATTCGACACTTGGTTGAGAAGTTATGTCACTTTTAATGTTGACAGTGTTACACCTAGGCACTCACCACATCGCAGAGATGGTTAAAATCCCAATTGACAAATTCCATAGGACCTACAAAATTGCCCCACATCGCGGAGGGGTCCAATTTCCCATTTTGCAGTTTTTAGTAGGCCAACATGATTGTACCACATTGCGTTCGTAGCCTAAATGGAATTTCTATATAGCACCGCAATAGTGATGGGTCACTTTGATCTTCCAATTCTGACTCGTCATTTACCAGTGAGCCATCGCGATAGTGGCGCGTCGCGGTGGGCAACTAAATAGGGAAAAGTGTTCTAGTTTCCAGTTCTAATTAAAAACTAAAAAGAGTATTTTGGTCAATCCCCAAGGCCCCCAATCCGTCCAAAAACATAAGATTAAGCATATAAAAAGCACTTTAGGCTTATTTTCATCCATTCTCTCTCAAAGAAAAACCTAGAGCTCCAAAGCTTCTTCTCCAAGAAATCAAATTTCACCATTGTTTCTCTAAGAATGCTCTAAATTGAGGATTTTCAATACAAGATAATCAATAACTCATCTTTAAGAACTCAAACATGAATAAAAAATTCAAGTTTCTTCATCTAATCCTCTATTTAGGTATGTGGGGTTTATGAACAAGGATCCTCTTTAATCCTTGTGCCCAAAACAAAGTTTTAATTATAAATTCATATGATTTCGAATGAATTTCCATGAGTTTTGAATTAGGGTTCATACCCATTATTGTTATTTGCAAGATTATGAGTTTTTGTGTGATTTTGAAGATGAATTGCATGTTTATTTTCATATTTTCATGCCTATTGCTGTAAATTCTAGATTTTGAGATGAATTATCACTGTTTTCATTATCAAGCATGATTATTATGATGTTTTTACATGAACTTGATTCATGGGTTACGAAGCTCAAGTTTATATATTGATAATTCAAGAAAAATGATGCTTTGAGCATCATATGTTAGTATTATTTATAGATTTTCAGTAAAGCATTGATCTTTTGATGCTCTGATAAGATTTGGAAACCACTTTATAAATTTAATAGATTACAGAATTTAGAACAAATTTATATGCAGATTTAATTAGATAGATACATAATTGCTTTTAGATAAACCCTTATTCTAGTTTTTAAAGATTTCCAACCGAATGGGAGAAGATTTAAATGGATTAGTATTTAGCAACGAGCGGGAAGTGTGGGATTAGTGTGTCATATCTTCCAAAGAACTACGTAGCCAATGTAGGTACATATTATAAGATTATTACCACTTCTATATGGATGCCAGTTACAGATGTGATTACTTAGCTCAGGTTATACTCCTTATAAAAAGTATGACACCTCTCCCCATCGTTAGGTTTTATTCTTATGGGAACTAGAGGTTGGACTCCATGTTAGCTCTCACGATTTATGTTGGTTAGAAGAACATCCCTTACAGATAAGTACTTTTCCTACATACTATAGATTTAAAAAAATAACAGAAAAGATTTTAGAAAACTAAGTGTAAAGGCTCACAATTTTATTCAGACTATACTTTATAAAAAGATAAGAGTTATATATTTTAGCTTTCAGATTCCATACATAGAAGTCAGTCCTTTCTACAATTAGTATGATTTAAAGACAGAGTACTTGTACATGTTTTAGAACTAAATGTTATGACTCACTAGATTTACAAAGTATGATTTGGTATTCATGATTTCACATTTTAGTATTTCAGATATTTCAGCTTATGTGTGTCATTTACATTTAGCATGCATTGTTTTACAAATTATGATGATGAGATGATGTTTTACTTATGCATTTCACCCCCATATACTCAGTACATCCTCAAAGTACTGATCCTCAAATATGTCTAAGTGTTACATTATCTTATAATATAGGTTCAGGTGCTCAGTATCAGCAGCTAAGTAGTTTGAGCATCTCTATCTACATCCAATAGTTAGTGAGTCCTTATTGTTCGGGGACTTAGTCATTCAGTCAATTTTTAGCTTATTAGTTTAGATGATTCAGTATTTATTACAGATAGCTCGAGTCAGCTGGGGTTTTTCCCAGTGACTCTTTAGTTATCAGTAGTAGAGGCTTGTCAGACTGCTAGTTTTGATTTAGATTATTCATTATTATGATTTCAGATGTTACTTCAGATTACTTTCAGTTATTTTAGAAAGTTTTTCACATATTGTATGACTATTATGTCTATTTTTCCTTTATTATAAGTTTCAAACTTAGTAGAAGGCAGACAGGTTTAGCTTAAGGCTACTTGTAGTTTTGAGCACTGTTTGACGTCTCGGGACCAGTTTTCGAGGCGTTATAATGTTATCTTGAGATATAAGTAGAGAAATGCATTATACGCTAGTGAATCCATAGTAAGAGATTTAAGTTAGTCATTGTAGTCATAAGGTATATTATGCTTATGAGGTGAGCTCTAAAAGAGACATAGAAGATTGAATTATGTGGTTTAGACTAGTGTTATGGTGTAGTGTGTTGTATCTTGTGATTTTCAGTTAGGCTTGATCATTGTGAGATAATTCAGTTTAGTTTAGATTTTAGTAGATGGATTTATCGATGCCCATGTTAGAATTATATGTTGAATAAAATAAATATGGTATTTAAGAGGAGGAGAATAGTTGAGGGAGTATTTTAGAAGTGTGGCTAAAATTGAAAGTTATTAGCTCCTAGGCAACAGGCTTAGCAACTGTATCCTAGATGATGTTTTGTAGGCATGTGTACCATATTTCAGAATTTTAGCCGTATTGTTATTTCTAATTCAGATGTCTTATTCTGACCATGCCTAAGAGTCTTTGCTCCCAAAAGTAATTAGAACTTCATCGAAAAAATGTCTAAGAAATACTCCAATTGAGAATATACTTTCAGTATGTGTTAGTTTGTATAGCCAGTAATTCAGATTAGCAGTCAGACAGATAAGTTCCTATGGTTTCCATATTTCCATCTTTTCTTACTTACCAAAGTTTCATGAATATGGCTATTCCATGAGGTAAAAAGCTCACATTCATGCAATTATGAATTCAACTCAGTTGACACATCATGCATCAGTTTCAGATTAAGCTATTTAGTCTTGACTCAGGTCATAAGTGTTAGTGCATGATCTCAATTTTCCAAGTACTCCATCTTAGACATTGTGATACCTTTGTACAACCTTGGTCTCGTTACCTCTTGAGTCATGCTTACATAATGTGCTTGGTGATACCATGAAGCCCTATTTTCCTTTGATTCTTTTACGTGTCTTGTTTAGGGATAATTCCTAAATGAGAAATTGCATACTTTATTACATCCTTAGTAACTCTTTGAAATTTCTATATATCAGCTAACACATCGTAGTTCTATATTAATGATTGGATCATGGAAATTTTGTGTGATTTCTAAACTCCCAACATGAATCAGTTCATTATAGTCAGTAAAGTCAAGTCAGCTCAGAAATCAGCTTCTTGATAGACTTTAAAGTTTTAGCTCAGCTATATCATTCATTAGCATACATGTTATGTCTACATTATTCCATGCTTTTAATGTTTGAATAAGTTCCTACCCATCATTCAATGACGAATGGTTCCAAGGGAGAGATAATGTAACACCCTATGTTTTCGAGTTAGAATTTAAATCATTGTTCCTATGCGTATGTACTTGAACGTAATTATTCAATGTATATAAATGTTTGATTAGTAAGTATATGATGTGGGAATATCTTCGTATATTGATCGAGGAAATAATACCCTACTTACTTATAGACTAGCTAAGGACATTTCTATCGATAGAATATTGACAACTGCTCCAACTACGGTCAACTCTAAATGAGTGTATCTCCCAGCAACTATCAATTTAGTGTCCTACATTATATCAAATGAAATTTCTTTGAGTTTTCTTTCCAATGAACTTGTTTCCACCTTAATCTAATATAGGAATGGAAAGTTATTCTTATTTTACCTCAGCATGTCCATCTGTCAACAAAGTGACGACTAGAGTTTATAAGCCATCAATTAAGTGATAACCTATCTGCCCAAGTTATTAGTGTTAAATAAAATTTCATCGAATTCATCTTCTAATTGATGACTTGAGGTGATAAGCCATCACCTAAGTGATGACTTATCCAACCATGTCGTCACCCACAACCATACTCACTCAACCTCACCCTTAAATAATTTTGGAGGGTATTTTGCTATTTTCCCTCACCTTCTATAAAATAAATAACCGAAAACACGTACTTAGACATCATAAACATGTTTTAAAAACCCTTAATGCTCTTTATCCTCAAGAACACGATTAGGGTTTCTCCTTGAGGTCATCTCCTAAGAACTTTAAGATTCCACTACGTTCTTTTCAATATAATCAAGAACTTATGGTTCCTATGCCCAGAACTTCAAGAAAAGCCTCCACGAATGCTCTCAAGGCTTACAAAGTTAACTTGTTTCATCGAATAAAGCCAAATAAAGTATGTGGCGTTATGAACAAGGATACTTTTTTCATCCTTGGGCCTAAAACTAGCTTTTAAAGTTAAATTTACATGAAATTATATGATTTACAGATTAGGGTTCATACCCAATTATCATTATTTAAAGATGTTGATGTTACAAGTGATTAAATGTTGAATTATATCTGTACTCTTGTATGTTTTTGGGTGTGGACTAATTTTACATATATTGAGAGTTGAATTTCACCATCTTGACTAGAATTGTGCAAGAATTTCATGATTTTGATTATTGAGCATGACTTTATGATAATTTGACATGAGTTTGAGACACGGGTTACTAAGCCCTAGTTTGAATATTGGTATTTCAAAGAAGATGTTGTTTATGTCTCCTATAATTAGTGTATTTTCCAATTTTGAACAAGATTTGATCTTTTGATCTTCAGCTAAGATATAGGATCCACTTCACATTGTTGATTTCACTTTAGATAATAGTTTAAACTAACCAGACGCATAACTGGTTTTCATTGTAAGCCCTTATGTTGGTTTTAAAGTTGATTTCCTACAGAATGAACATACAAATTTAATGGATTAGCATTTAGCACAGAGTTAGGTATGCGTCATAGTTCACATGCCCTAGAACTACAAGCCCAACATAGGTATAGATTCAAATTATTTCCATTTATATGGATGCAGATACAGATTGGGATCACTTAGCTTAGTTATACTCCTTGGCAAGAGTATGACACCTCTCCCCAATGTGAGGTTTACCCCTTTGGGGATATGACGTTGGACATCATGATAGCTCACATGGTGTATATAGGTTAGAAAAACCTTCTTAAGCCTAAGTCCTAAAAAAGAATAATAGAACAACTTTTAGAAATTAAGTGTAAAGGCTAAAAATTTTACTCAAATATTATTTTACATAAGACATTAGCTATGAGATTTTTAACTTTCAGTTTACAGATGATAAAGGTGAGCCCTTTTATAATTAGCCTGCATGATTTGAAAATGAACTTAACTTCAGTTCTACTTATTCCACAAGAAGAAAGAGTAAAAGTAAGGATTTTAGAACTAAGTGTTATGGATCACATGATTTATACAATATGCTTTACTATTCATGATTTATGATTTTCAGCTTTAAGTTATTCAAGCTAATGTGAGTCATTTACACATAGCATGCATCCTTTTATAAGTTTATTTAAACATTGAGATATTGTTTTACTTATGCATTCACCCCCATATGCTCAATATATTCCAAAATTACTAATACACATATACGTTTATGTGCTACATTAATTAATAATGTAGGTACCAGTTCAGTTGTAGTTCATATATCACGATTAGACAGTTCCAAATTCCATAAAATAGTTGATGAGTCCTCTAATTTTGGGGACTTCAGTTAGATATTATTTATGTACTTTATTTTCTTACTAATGTGTATTGATTAGTCATAGTTAGTGTCACGTCCCAGCTACCT
Source organism: Capsicum annuum (assembly GCF_002878395.1). NCBI lineage: Eukaryota > Viridiplantae > Streptophyta > Magnoliopsida > Solanales > Solanaceae > Capsicum > Capsicum annuum. The sequence continues at coordinate 334,235 of NW_025831170.1, read as the reverse complement.
ATAGTTAGTATAGTAGAGGCTTCATAGACTGTTAGTAGAACTAATGTATTTGATTTCAGTTTTGTTCTGTATAAGCAGAGTTGTAATCATTTTTATATTGCTTTGTATTGATTGAATTTAGAAAAGATTGATCTTTCACTTATTTGGTTCGAAATTATGTATTTTATTCAGTTGCTCATGATTTATGCCAGTATAAAGATTAGCTTAGGATCACGTATGGTCTAAAGAACCATGTGACAACTAGGGGGTAGTCTCGGACCATTACTATTCCAAACTTAAGTTATACCACTCGTGAGGTATGCACTTATATTTCCCACTACGGTCTATCCTAAGGACTCATGCTATGTTTTGTTTATGCTAGAGAGACTCTCTATTTATCATCTAGATACTTGATAAATGAAGTACTTCGTGATTGTATCTTTACCTAATGTCCCACCTTGAGTATACCAATAAACATAGTTATAATTGTGTAGTGTTTCTCCTATTCATGATGCTTGTGATCAGGTCCCTTAATGACTCTCCATATGCAAGTATGATGGTGGTTTTAGAAGTGTAGTAATGTGTTAGGTAGGATAGTAGATGTTCTTGAAGGTGAAATACTTTTTATGTGATTTCTTAAGCTAAGGCTACCAGAGAAGAGGGAAGAAGAAGATGGACTTTTGTTATGTGAAATAGTTAGAAAGGAGATATATAGCAAAAATCAAAGTGAGAATAATTGAATTCGCTGGTCATAGTGGGGGGAATCCATAAAGTGGGTGTAGTGATGATAGGCTTGAATGTTGTGATTGATGAAAACACAATCCATGTACTATATGGTTAGTATTCCCTGAATTAAAACCAAAGTATATTTGATTAAAGTGATAAGGTAAGTTAATATTCTTAATGGGACGTAGAGTGTAGGGTCCTATAGCTTAAGTTATCACTTTGGTACTTCGAGTTAGGCTTCAAGATTAAAGTGCCATGCAGTGAGACTCACACTCTTGTAGTTAGATAAGTGATGGGAGAATTGTAAGATGTAAAGTACGAAGTATGTTATTTATTGTCCGGGCATAGTTGAGGAGTGTCTTCTAGTTTAAGTCTATTCATTGTATCATGTTAAGTAGAGAATACCTTTGTCCCTATCTCCCATGGAAACTTATCTCATGATTGTCACAATGTAAATAAGGCCTATTATTACCAAATAAACTTATTCCTTATGTTCTGATGATTATGATTCATAGAACTTATGTGCAAGATCATCCCAATGTAAAGTCTCATTACCTCATATTTTATGCTTACATATTTTGCTAGGTGTTATCATGAAGATCGTTTGATGCCTTTGTATATTTTCTTGAGAAAAAATGTCCAATGCAAGATTTAGTTCTTTATTCTACACTTTTAGAACTTCTAAAAGTCCCTACCCATCATTTGGGGATAAATGATCCCAAGGGGGAGATAATGTATTACCCTAGATTTTTTGAGTTAGAAATTGAACCATCATTCCTATGGGTGTAGAATCTTATCCCATGATTTATATTCAAATTCATTGGTCATAATCTATATCCTAATGTTTGAAGTTCTTTCGAGGTGATAAATGTTCATAGGAATCACTTAGAGCAAAGCTGACCTAAGAGCCTTTGATTCGGCTATGTCTTTGTATTTGATTCTACAAGGGTCTACTTTGAATGTTTATAAACTTAGATGCATGTAGAATTTTTCAGCTCAAGACCCACCAAATTGTAGATAATTGAGTTGTCTTTCCAACGGTACCAATTTCGCCTTAATCTGATAACCAAGTAAAATGTTATGGTTTTTTGGTGAGAGACAGTAAGCCAATGCAATTGGGATGTATCACACTGGTCTCTCGACGCGATAAGCAACACAATGCATTGCTCTCCCCAATGTGATATCTGGCGCGACCTGAAGTTGTGTCACACACTGTTTCAATTCCTTATGGGTCTAAGGGCACTTTGGTCATATTTTCTAAACCAAAATCCATCCAAAACACAAAATTGCAGCCCCCAAAGAGTATTATATGCCTCTTCATTAAGCTTTCCCTCAAAGAAAAACCCTAACCATCTCCCAAAAACAATATTCAACCCTTTTTCTCCAAAACAAAAAGTCAAGCCTTACAATTCATGATTCTCAAGAAATGTTTAAAGAATAGGGTTCCATTCTTCAAAACAAGGAACTTAAGGAATGTGGAACTATTCTAAAAACCATGGGCATAAGTTTAAATGTTTTATTAAAACTAAAGATCCCTAATCATGTTTTATAATAAAGTGTTCGATATTGTTTTCGAAAAGAATGTATCATGGGATTATTTTGATGAAGTGTGTTTTTTAAAGTTGATTGAGAGCATGAATGACTAAAATCCCTCTCCTTTATGATATCTTTGATTTCAAGTATTGTGAATTGTTTAATTGTATGCATTTTCTCAAAGAAAACTAGCGAGTGAATCCTTTACTATAGATCATGGAATGATATGGGTTATGACGTGTTGAGAGGTAGTTTGTGAATTGAAAATACTTATTGTGTTAAAATTAACAATTTCTGTGGGTTTTGAACAATTTAAACTTAAAATGACCACCTTATGATTGCAAAATTTAAAGGAGAGTGTTTTTTATGTAAACTCAAATAAAAACCTTTTGCATGACTCTCTCTCAGTTGATGTTTAAAATTATGGGTGTTCTTTAACATCAAAATACATGAAATTGGCTACAAATATTATATGATGTGATTTGATTAACTTGCAAGTCAGGGTATGATGATACCCGGTGATGACGTTCCCTTAACAGAATAAGTATTGGATTTTTTGAAAGCATGAAGCATGATTTTTAGAAGACTAAATATTGGGCTTATAGAGAGTCAGATGGTTACCTGAAGAAAGCATGAGTTGAAAGACTCAATGTTGGAAATCGTGATTTTCCGATATAGGACTTTGGTACCCTGCTTTGTGATCTTGCATACCTTGATTCATCTGTTCCCAATTTGGTACTATTGTTATGAGCCCTGCTTTGTAATCTTGTGCATTACCATGACATGTTGATTTGATTGGGATTATGACACCCTACTTTATGATCTTGCATGTCTCTCTTACTCATACCCTAATCCTTGTAGCAAAATTTGTTTGGGGGCTTGCCACTGAGTCAAAGGTGGATTCCATATAGCCGGTGGAATTATAGATTGTAGGGTGTACCATCTAGCTCAAAAGAATAATAAAGAGTGGGTTAGTGTTGTCAATTAATGTGAATTACTATTAATGTGAATTACTCTCACCCATTTTGTATAAAAACCTGCTATTTTAGGTTGTTTCACATACCAATACATTTATATTTACCCCCTATATTTCAGGATTTGAGGCACAGTCCTGGGTCACACTAAGCAGTAGATTTGTTTCTCAGTAGTTGTAGTTGGTGATCCTTCCTTATTTTTAAAGGACTATTTTAGAACATTGTTAGTTTATTTTAATTTATTATCCAACTAGGGGCCTTGTCCCAGTTTTTAGAAAGGAGTTGTCCTCATGTTATTAGAGATTTCGCAGAATGGTGTAATGTGTTTTGGGTATTATGAACATAATTTTGTATCATTCAGTTGAATTGAGAGATTGACCATGTTTCTTTTTTTATTATATTGTCCACATTTCTTTATAGTATATGAATGATGCACATGATTGCCAAATAGAAAAGGGCGCTCGAGCCTTCATAGTTTTGGATACTCATCACGGCCAAGGCCTTAGCTCAGGTTATGACAGATTTACTCATACCACATTTTTATGTGCCTTGGTTATAGATGATTTAATGTGGCGTATTCAAGGGGATGTGACCTATTGTATGTTATTTGCTGATGATGTACTAATTGAAGAGACTCAGGGTAGAGTTAATGATAAGTTGGAGGTTCAGAGGTAGACCACTGAGTATAAAGGATTTAGGTTGAGATAGACCAAAATGAATTACTTAAAATTTAATTTTAGTCTATTGTCGCATGAGTCTGATATTTAGCGAAGCTAGATTTTCAAGCCATTAGGAAGAGAGAGAGTTTTAAATATATTGGTTCTATGATTCAGGTGAATGGTGAGATTGAAAAGGATGTCATACACTGTGGATTAAATGGCTCACTTCATGAGTCTTGTGTGATAAGATGGTGCCTTCTAAGCATAAAGGTATGTTCTATAATGTGCCAGTCTAATCAGCTCTATTATATGGAGTAGAGTGTTGTCTAGTTAAGAACTCCCACATCCAAAAGTTGAAGATGGTGGGATGCAGATGTTATGAATTATGCATGGATTTACTAGGAGGGATAGGGTTAGATATGAGATTATTCGACAGAAGGTAGGATTGGATTTTGTGGAGAACAAGATGCTTGAGGTAAGGTTGCGATGTTTTGGGCATGTGATTAAGAGGGGCATAGATGCTCTAGTACAAATGTGTTAGAAGCTAGATACAAATGGTTTTAGGTGGGGTATAGGAAGGCCAAAAAAATATTAAAGAGAGGTGATTAGACATGTCATGGAGTAGTTACAACATATGAGGACATAAACCTTGATAGGAATATGTGGTTGAAACATATTAGGGTAGAGGGTTAGTAGGATGGAGTACGTCTGTAATAGTAGGGAAGAGTTCTTTCTTTGTATTTGTACTTGTAGTTTCTTGAAGTCTCTTTTTTGTGGTGTTTTGGTGATATCTATGATTTTGAATAAATAGCTTATAATATTACCTTTTGGGTGTCTTATTTATTTTATTATGTAGTGTTGTGATATCCCTCATTGTTATTTTCTTTAGTGATTTTTATTTTTTATATTGTTATTTGTCCTGAGATACAGGTTTATCAAAAACAATCTATCTACTTCATCAGAGGAAGTGGTATCGATTGCGTGCACTTTACTCTTCCTAGACCCTAATTTGTGGGGATTCATGGTGTATGTTGTAGCTATTATTGAAAACTATACTGAGATTTATTTCCCATCCATTACTATTTAACTCTTTTACCATTACTATTTACTTTGGCCACGAGAGACTTTCAATGCTACTCTACAGATTCAGTACCAATATTGATCTCGGGTAATAGATTTATAGATTTACACTTTGTAAGTTGTAATATCCTAAAATTTTTCCTAAGCTTAATTTCTCCTAGAGAAGGTTAAGGAGTGACTTACTAAGTGAGTATCATTTTAACCATACAGAATTTCCCTAATTTTGACTTTTTATCATATGGGAAATTCGATAAGCTTTCCATCGATATAAGATTCGCCCAAGTCCAATGACCGGATAAGAAGTAATGGCTAATTTAAGTCCTAGTCGTAAAATAGTTTCATTTTAGTGCTTGGCGCGTCGTGGAGTGGGCCTATTTGGTAATTCTCAAATTCCAGTGGAACTCTGCAATAGTGGCGCAGCACGGAGGAACCTAATTTCTCAATAGTCAATTTCTAGTGGCCTAGAGCTATTGTAATGCATCGCGCTAAAGTTTCAGGTCCCAATCAGTGGGACAACACGATGGCTCTGTGTCGCGGTGACTCCCAAATTCCCATTTGTCAATTTCCAATAATCCATGGTGATAGTGGCGCGTCATGGTGGCCCATAAAATTGGGTTCCCAGTTCAATTTTTCCAGCTTCATACAGAAGTTAGAAAGGTCACTTTGAACTTTTTCCAAGCCTCTTAAACGGTACAAACACCAAATTATAGTTATTTACAAGCATTTTATGAAGTTTTTCTCAATTTTTCTCTCAACAATAACCATAAGTATCCAAAACCTCTTCTAAGAATCTCAAGAATCCACCATAGATTTTCTAAATTGAGTCAAGATTCAAGGTTCCCAATTCAAGGGCTTCAAGAGCCCTCATTCAAGAGTACGAATAGAGTCCCCAAAGTGAGAGTTCATCCAAAGCTTCTAATTCAAGGTATGTGGGGTTTTGAACAAGGGTAATCCTTTCACCCTTGTGTCCAAAGGCCTATTTAAACTACAATTCTCTGCAATTTATTAGATTTTTATATTAAATTGAACTGGGTTGTTATTGGTTGCAAGATTTTGATGTTTTCCATGAATTGAGAGTCTAATGGCATGATTTTTACATGTTTTCTTGAGAAATTGCAGTTGGGTTTATACCTTATGATTTTAATCCTTGAGAAGTTTATAGTTACGATGTTTGAAATATTGAAGTATTGAGTATCTTGATATTTCGAGCCAAATTTCTGTAACTTCCAGATTTCTACATGAAGAATGAATCTATATGCTATCTATTATGCAATATGATGAGTTTTAACTTGCGATTGAATTATGGGTCATTAAGCCCTACTTGAGACTTGCAATTTCATGAACTATTGTTCTATAAGCACCCATGATTTGAGTATTTTGAAATTATTGAGAAATGTTTGGACCTAATGGTCACAGAGTTTTGAAATCCACTCTACCACATGAGATTACAAATTTGATTGTTGGGTTCTTATGAACCATAAGATTATTTTGAAAGTGGATTTTCATGAGATGAGAGAGATAAACTAAAGGGAGTAGTATTTAGCACCCAGTTGGGTAAGTCACTACAATTTCTTACCCTAGAACTACATGCCACCATGGGTTTGAGATTTTTTTCTTAAGGCCGAGATGATTGGGCCCGAGGTCGAGATAAGTGATCACTGAGTTGAGGTTCTACTCCTTGGCAAGAGTATGACGCCTCTCCCCAACGTTAACTTTCTTTCTTAAGAGGACAAGACATTGGAATCCATATAGCTCACATAGTTTATGTTGGTTAATAGAACCTCCCTAAACTAAAGTAGTTTCCATTGAGATAGAATATTTTCCCTAAATCTTTGGGATGAGATATTTTATAAAATGAATGAACTATTTTGAGTATTTTCCAAAGAAGGAAGTAGTTTTCTCTGCTAATACGAGTAGATCACCGGTTTTCAAACCAAAGTTATATGATTCTTAATTCCAAGTGTTTGAGTTCAAAAGTGTTTTAAGTTCTTGAGAATTAGAGAAGTCTTACTCCCCATGAGATATATGCATGATTTGAAAGTATTGTTTAAAGTTTCCTTCAGCCTACGAATAATAAGAATAAGAGAAGAGTACAGATTTTAAAGCCAAAGTATTATGACTCACGAGATTTGTGTTACATGTTTCATTCTACATGATTTATGAGCTTTACATTTTAGACTTATTCAAGCCATGTGAGTCATTCCTATTTGCATGCGTGATTTGATTAAAGAGTATTGATATTGTTTTATGTAAATGCATACACCCCCATATACTTAGTACATTCCCAAGTGCTGATCCACATATACGTCTATGTGCTACATTGTCTTATAATATAGATTCAGGAGCTCAGTCCTAGCCTCGTCAGTGATCCTCAAGTACCTTTTGTCTATATTTCTCCAGTGGTGAGTCCTCATGATTCGAGGGCCTATCTTCAGATATTTCAATACTTGAGTTTTTATGTCAGTACTTTATGTTCAGTTTGAGTCAGTTGGGGACCGGTCCCAACGGTTTCTAGTTCATGGAGTAGTAGAGGCTTGTTAAACTAGTTATCAAACTGAGGTTGTGTTGAGATTTCCAGTATTGGGGTCATTTGGACCAAGTGTTACCTTCGTATTTCCTTTCATTTGATATGACAGTGCAAGTATTTTGTACATTTCTTCTTGAATGAGTTATAATGAGAAGTGATAGGTTCAAGGGGTTAGAATCGTGTAACATCCAGGGACCTATTTTTTGGTCGTTACAGAAGTAATGGTTCAATTAATGCACCTACTTAACACACACACACACACACACACATATATATATATATATATTATACACATTATAGAGTATATAGATTATGATTGTAATTGGAAGTACTGGTTTGGGACAAGTCAGTGTATACGGATCTCCCGAGTCTTGTATGAGTCTAGTCTTCCATGAGCCATAGTGCTGGAGAAGTATGAATGCCATAGGTCTTGCCTTTGTGAGCTATTGAGATGGAGGAGATGTATATACTTGGTAAATTTGGTACTTGGATTGGATATGGTTTAATATTGGTTTATGTTGCATTCATTCATATACATTGCCTATCACCAGTATAATTGTTTGGTGATTATATCTATCCAAATTATGGGGGGGGGGGGGGGTCGTATAGATATATGTAATGATTGTTGTTTGTGGAGTTCTTCTTTGAACAATTCGGGCCTATTGGGGCCTTGTTAGTTTTTTTTTCCTAACTAGCAAGTTTTTCTATTGTTGGTTTTCATAGTTAGTTCATGGCAAGATTGTTGTGCACTGGTACCAGATATTAGTAGTACATTTCTGTTTTCCTTATCTATTATGGGAAGTTTCATTATTGATGGTTTATCTCACGATTAGATATTATGGATAGAGGCCCTAATTATGCTTGTATTAGGTTTTCTACTTGGCGTGGATTCCTCGAGATGTTAGGTTTTCTCCATTAGGTGCTACATTTGTAATACACACACATATATTTAGGCACATATGGTATCAACTTATTTCCTTGTTTTTCTTTGTCTATTCATATCATATATTTACCCTTTGGCATTGTATTATTACTGTCTCTTCTTCATTCAATCTTTAATTTTAAATTGGATAGGGATATATGGTATAACACTTTAGTCCCTTAATACTAGTGGAATAGGATAGTTTATCCTTATTAATCCATTAGCATTATTCAATTTAATTTTCATGGTTATTTGCACATTGTTTATATTCCTACTTTAATTGTTATTTATGCTTGTATTATCATTGTAGCTCTATCGTTCAATTCCTACTGAGTACTACATGTTTGGTGCTCATACTATACTTTTTCAACTTACAGACCATAGAATGAGTTCTCTTTTTGATTAGGGCATAGTGTGGCGAAACTATAGATCAGATATTTACGGTTAGCTCGTGAGGTTTAGAGTATTTCTGCTCTCACTCGTATTGATAAAATTATTTCTATTTAGTATTTTGGTGATGGTTTAAACATGTATGTTTATTCAAAATTTGACTTTGTGCTCTGTTTGTATTAGAAGCTCTTGAACTAATATCACCAAGTCTTGAAGTTGTATTTTATATTAGTCGCTTTCATTTCTGCGATTTGTTTTCAATTCTCTTGATAGTTTGTCAGTAGTTGCTCTTGATTGGGGCTTGAATAACCTACTCGTGGGCTATTATAGGTACCATCATGACCTGAGAGCTCAGGTTATGACACTTTGTGAATGCTTTTTCTTTCATATGCTAAAAATCTATTTTAAATTCAGTGGATACAAGGATTTTGTTGTATTTTCTTGATAGATGAAACAAATGTCTTGGCTTTTTTATAAAAGAATAAAAATGAAAACTGAAAGTAAGACTTATATGTGTTGCTACAATTTCAAGTTTTTGGAGTGCAGAAACAAATTTTAGACAATTAATGTACGATAGAACACTTGCATTTTAGCAAATGAACATTGAATAGGTCTTCTTGATAATATGCTCTACTATTTTAGTTCATTTATTTTTAAAAAATTCAATGCATCATTTTCAAACAAAAAACATTCAAAATTAAAATAACTATATATATATATACATATCAAGTTGTTAGACTTTTGAAGTGTGTAAGGTCATTGTTAAAAAATCATAAATAAAATAACAACAACAATAGTAGCAAAAACAACAACATTAATAAAGCCAACTAATATATGAGTATCAGATAAAATTTCTCAATATATATAATAAGTGAAAGACGATGGACGTTGAAATTAAATGAAATTTGACTGAAAAACACTATAAATAAGTATACATGGAATGAGATATAGGGTATCCTAACTCACAACCTAGTTATGCAAAATAGTAAGAACATAGACAGTCTAATAAACAACATGGTCACACAAAACAATATGAATTAAAAGAAATATACACTGAAAATATATCCCCAGAAATTATTATTGTTATTGCTTTGATCTTCAAAATAAATTTTGTTGAAATATGGATTATCAAGTAAATTTATTATATCATAATTCCAATCCCGCATTTTGTACAATGCAAGACTCTTTAGAAAGCCAATAGAATAGTTCTAGTTGTTATTCATCGGTATTGATGCATCCAGTAAGGGGATATTCATCAAAGTTTTTATTTGTGGTTGGGGAACTTGAGCAGTATAAGATAAAGAAATCAACAATGAAGCCTCTGGAGGAATCCTAACCATTGAAGCCACATCAGAGACCAATAGAAGAACCCTTGGTATTACAAAGTTGGTCCTACTAGGAATGGTCAATGGATCCACCAAAGGTACCTCCAATACAGAAGTGCCAGCATGGGACAATGGAGAAGCCCTTGTCCCCTTAGAGATGTACCTACCAGTTATCAACTTTCCAATAGTAGGTTGCTGAGAATTTAATGTGGAACTCTCTCTATCAGCATTCACTTTGATCATTTCACATAATTGTCTTAAGTTTTCATTTATCACATAACAAAAATTATTGAAATTATATAGATTCACAAAAACATGAATATCCTTTCCTTTCAACATTTCATATAGTTTGTTTTGAACTCCCTAACTGATATTGGGTGTATTTATGCATTCTATCATTACTATTCTAGCATTTTTTGGCCTTATTTTGAGGATGATTCTTATACTATATGTGTTTATAATGATATAAATGAGCATTTTCGTGTCCAACTATGTGTTCACAATGTTCAATGGTATTTCCACACAACTTTTTATTCAATTTGACCATTTAGAGTTCAACCAAGAAAACTAGTGTGACTAGCTTGAGCTAGGTGTTGTCTAGTCTCTTGTTTTGGGTTATAATGTGACTTAATGATTTACTAAGGTTGTTATTATGTATTTATATGGTAAAAAAACTTGTTGATACTGTTCAAGGGTCAATTGGATAAATCCAAGGGTCAAAACAATGAGTTACAGCTTAATGAGAAATTAGCCTATGCTTAGCTCGTATTTCTAGTTCATCGGTGAGGATGTTGTGTCATTTTTGAGCTCTTAATTGATATGTTTAATGTTTTATGATGATTGGTGAATGGATTATGATGATATATGAAGGATGTACAAGCTTTAAATCAAGTGGAAACAACTCAAAAAGGCTCGGAATGGCTCAATGGAAGCACAATATAAAATTGATGCAGTTTGGACCCCTGAAATGTAGGGGGTGCGTTATTACTGTACAGGTGGACAATGGATGCGTACAAAATATCAATGGATTCAGAAGAGGCCCAATTTTGTGGTCCATAGGCACATGTAGCATTTGATGGTGTTTGAAGAGGTGCTGTGATGCGGTGAAATCACGGTGAGATTCTGGAAATTGACAATTGTTGATTGTCCTGTCACCGCGTCGCGATGGCCATCAAAAGTGAAATAAAAATTGACCATCTGAAGTAAATAACATGGAAACCCAATCCAAGTTGGTTTATGACTTGTTTTTACTATAAATATTACGTGTTCAATCACGTTTTAAGAATCTTGGGACCTCTTGGAAATCCTAGATCAACTTGGAACATCATTGGAGGCTACCAAAACTTCTTATTAGATTTTATCATTCTTTAATTTAGTTTTTTGTATGGTTTGTATCATTACTCTAATGGATTGGATAATGAATATTTCCATTCAAGGCTAAACTCCCTTTTCGTGGTTAAGGCTAGGATCATTAATACTTTCGTTTAGAATTAATTTCATTTAATTTGCTTATCATTATGGTTACTTGTTTATTCTTGTTTTAATTATTTTAATTATTATCCCCCCTTAGAATAGATTTATTGTCAACCTTTTGATCTCGGGAGAGGAAATAGGGAGATAAAACATGGGAATAAAAAAAGTTTGGGTTTTTAATATTTTATAACATAAAGAATTGAACTTAGCACCAAGGACAAGGATGTACTTAGGAGCCTTACTTAATTCAAACATAGGATGATAGCTTTAATAACTTAATTCGGTTATTACATCCCGCTCAATGATGTAGTTATAATATCCAAATTAGGTAAAATGTTGCAGGCTGGGAGACCATAATCATGCAATTAACCCTACGAATCATCAACAAAGATAAGAACGTTAACGAATGAAATTCAATAATGTAGTATGATTGTTTGTAAGCCTTAGCCCTGTGATCCTATCCATTGATTGTCCCAAGTCATTTACTTTTTTGCATTAGTTTAGTTTATTTTTAACTTATAATTCCAAAACTCTATTATTTACTCTCCTCAATTTGTTAAACTAAAATTGGATAGTCGGCGAACGCAAGTCCCTGAGAGATCGATACTTGGGCTTTCTTGAAGACACTTTACTACTTGATAAGACCACGTACACTTGCGTGTGCGCTTGGGAACTGTCAAGTTTTTGGGGCCATTGCCAGGGACTTGTAACTAGGAAACTATCTTATTTTTATTTTTTCTATATTGAGCTGTAAATAGTTTTTGTTTAGTTTATTTTTATTTTCTTTTATTTCTCTTTTTATCACACTTCTTGATATGTCAACCTAGGATAGATGATTTTCAAGCGATAATGATTCTTGTTGTTTCTGTGGGGGACCACATCAAGCAGCTTATTTTCTAGATTTTGATGAAAGTGCATGGACGGGACCTTCATAATATGATGCGGATAATCGAGGATGTCTGAGTACTCAAAAACTAAAAGTATGGAAATTATGATGGAGCCACTGCCTCCATGTCTACAGTGGATTAGTAAAGAAATATATTGGGAGGATATTAGCCAATGTATAGAGCAAACACAAGATCGCAGCCACTCGATCGTCATCTTGATCTTGAGACTGAAATTGAGAAGGTGAATAAAAGTTAGTGTGTAGTAGATTGTGTTAATTATGAAGTAGGATTGGTTGGGCCTCACTTGAAGCATTTTTCTACATTATGTTTAGATGATGTCTTATTCGTGGAATCATTTAAAACAGTGGAAGAGTGTGAGATAAGGAACAAGAATTATATATTCTTGAATTTACACTGGATAAGAAACATAAGAACATACCTCACTTGAAGGCTGAGTGGTTTATCATTCACATTCTGTTACTCGGTTCCTTAATCTTTGTACCACCTTCCTATGAGCGAGGCAAGAAGATGGATGCGATGTTGCGGGTAAAATTCATATCATCAAGGTGGAGGAAAAAGTTGATATGGGTCGTGCCACAACACTAAATTAGTCGCTTCTTGGGAGGAAACCCAAGCTAAGGTAAGTAAGTCTTATTTTCAGTTTTTAGTTTTTATTTCAAGTAGTTTTTGTTTTTGGTTGAGTCACAAGTTAATGGGAAGTCTGAGTACCATAAACTTGAGCTTGGAGCATGGCAAAGAATGAGTGTGGGGTTCACATGGATCCCCTCTCTGTGTGAAGACGCATCTAGCTAGGCCTAGAGGCCTCAGATAGTATTTCTATCTTTTAACTTTGAAATTCACTTGGGGACAAAGTATATTTTTTAGCGTGGGGTGGGGAAATCTTAAATTTTAGCTCAATTTAAAAATAATTTAGGTTAGGAATAAGTTAGATATTCTGGTTGGTGGTATTTTTTATTACATGATGCTAGTGGGTTTGTTTGTAAAACCATGTTGAATTGTGTGACATGCTATTTTTTAGACTCTTAGGCTCATGTTTGTGACTCTAGTATTGTTTGGCTTAATTTTTAATTTATGCAATTGTTTGGTTGGGATTCTATGATGATCCTATTTGAGTTGAGCATGTGTCATGTGCATGTAAGATTTTTTGTATATTCCTTGTGGCATATGATGTTTATAAATTGTCCGATGTGTGTAAAAAGCGAAATAAAGAGTGTGAGTTTAGGAAATGATTTAGGCATTTATTTGATAGCCTTATTTTTTATTCCCCAATTGTCCTACCCTTGTGCATTATCCTAGTTAACCCCATTGAGCCTTTATCTTTTTCTTTGGTAACCTCATATGTAGCCAAATACCTTCTTTGATAGACCATAATTTGATCCAAAAAGCTCTTAAGTGATTAAACGAAAGAAAAAGACAAAATTTGAACTAGTAAGGAATATGAGAAATTAAAGAAGAAAAGGTAAAATTGATGCTCCAAGGTAATGGTTATTGGTGTTTATACATGATTTGTCGTGGTTGGGTGTGATGTAATTTATTCTAGAAATATTGCCATGGTTGAGAAAAAAAGAGAAAAAAGATTTTTGTGGTAATAAACTATATGCCCACCATGTGTTTGTGAAAATGCTTAAAAGAGATGGGGCGAAAAAAAATGTATGGGTGGATGAAAAAGTGTAATTTGGTTGTTGGAGATTGGTTCTAAATGTTCAATGTAGTTTATTAAATCACCTAGAGAGGTTAGTCACTATTCTTGGCCAAAATAGTTCGTACTCGTCCCTAAGCCTACATTACAACCCAAAAAAGTCATATTTGATCCTAAGTTCATCATTCCAATATTAGTGGAGCATTACACTAAGGTCAAGCCTATGGTTCATTATGAGTAACTTGTGAATTATTGTGAAAGTGAGCGTAATTTAATTCTTGTACCCATCGTGTTATAAAATTCTTTTATGTGATTGATTATGGGTAACTCTCTTGCTGTGAGGGGCACTTGTTTGATGAATATGGGTGATTTGTATGACGTCTTTGATTGAATAGTAAGCATGAGTTTGTCAACTAGGAGAGCCAATTCTTGAGGCTAGGACATTTTGGAGTAGTTTTCATGTGCTTTCAATTGTGTATAACATGCTTAGTGTTGTAAACTTGCATTCCGTGTAGTCATTTTAGTGCTAACTTGAATTTATTTAATGTAGTACAAGTGTGGAGTCTTTTCAGCTCATGGTGTTTATAGTAAATAGTTGTTCAAGGACGAACAAGGCTTTAAGTGTGGGGTGGTGATGTTGGGTGTATTTATGCATTCTAACATTACTATTCTAGCCCTTTTTGACTTGTTTTAAGGATGATTCTTTTATTATATATACTATATGTGTTGATAATGATATAAATGAGCATTTATGTGTCCAAGTATGTGTTCACAATGTTTAATGGTTTTCCACACAGGTTTTGATTCGATTCGACCATTTAGAGTTCAACTAAGAAAACTAGTGTGACTAGCTTGAGCTAGGTGTTGGCTAGTCTCTTGTGTTGGGTTCTAATGTATATTAATATGTTAAAAAACTTGTTGATAATGTTCAAGGGTCAATTGGATCAAGGCAAGGGTCAAACCAATGAGTTAAAGCTTAATGAGAAATTAGCATATCCTTAGCTCGTGTTTTTAGTTCATCGGTGAGGATGTTGTGTTGTTTTGAGATCTTAATTGATGTGTTTAATGCTTCAGGATAATTTTTGAATGGATTATGATGATATATGAAGGATATACAAGCTTCAAATCAAGTGAAAACAACTCAAAAATTCTTGGAATGGCTCAACGGAAGCACAATATAAAAATTGATAGAGTTTGGACCCCTGAAATTTATGGGCCGCGTGTTTACTGTAAAGGTGTACAATGGATACGTAGAAAACACTAATGTATTCATAAGATGCCCAATTTTGTGGCCCTTAGGCATGTGTAGCATTTGGTGTAGTTAGAGGAGGTGCCGCGACGCAGTGAAATTGCGGTGAGATTCTGGAAATTTACAATTATCGATTGGCTTGTCACCGCATCATGATTTCCATCAAAAGTTGAATAAAAATTACCCAACTGTAGAAAATGATGTGGAAACCCAATCCAGGTCGGTTTATAACTTGTTTACTATAAATATAACGTGTTAAATCAAGTTTTAAGAATCTTGGGACATCTTGGAAACACTAGATCAACTTGAAACATCATTGGAGGCTACCACAACTTCTTTTTAGGTTTGATCGTTCTTTAATTTACTTTTTTGTATGGTTTGTATCATCACTCAAAGGGATTGGATGATGAATATTTCCATTCAAGGATAAACTCCCTTTCTGGGGTTAAGGCCAAGATCATGAATACTTTTGTGTAGAATAAATTTTGTCTAGTTTTCTTATGATTATGGTTGCTTGTTTTAATCATTTTAAGGATTAGCTAACCTTAGAATAGATTTATTGTCGAACTTTTGATCTCGGGAGAGGGAATAGGGAGATAGAACATGGGAATAAACAAAGTTCGGATTTTTGTTCTTTGATAAAATAAAGAATTTAACTTAGCACCTAGGACAGGGATATACTTAGGAGACTTACTTTATTCAAACTTAGTATGATAGCTTTAATAACTTAATTGGATTAATACATTCCCGCTCAATGATGTAGTTGTAATATCCAAATTAGGTAAAAGGTTAGAGGTCGGTAGACCATAATCATGCAATTAACCCTACGAATCAGCAACCAATATAAGCAAGTTAATTAATGAAATTCAATAACGTTGTATGATTGTTTGTAAGACTTACCCCTGGGCTTCTATCTTTTTACTGTCCCGAGTCATTTAGTTTTTCTAATTAGTTTAGCTTATTTTTAATTTATAATTCTAAAACTCTACTGTTTACTCTGGTCAATTTGTTAAAATAGAATTGGATAGTCGGCGAATGTAGGTCCCTGATAAATTGATACATGGGCTTTCCTGAAGCCACTTTACTACTTGATAAGACCACATACACTTGAGTGCGTGCTTGAGCGCTTTCACTAACCCTATTTTCCTTACATATTTTTTGTAGTTTTTCTTCAATTTTCTCTTTTATTTCCTTGGTGAGTTTTTTATTTCACCATATTTTATGATTTTTCAAACTCTAGAAATTCCCTACACTTTGCAAAGGTGTCGATAGCACCATCATTATTTGGAAACACTTTAGGTTCAATGTGGTAAGGACTACAAATTATGGAAACCATTTTAACATTTCAAAGTGATTTGAGTTCATGGGCATTTTTTATGAACTTCTGTCTTTTTTTATACGAGAATTTTCTCTTATTGATCTTTAGAAGGAAAGAAAGATTTACATTAATTCTACCCATGGCTTTTGATAGGAAGAAATATGGTTGGTTGGACAGAGTGGACTAAATGTCTTATTATTGTTGTTTTTGTGTATTTCTTGTTGGGTTCAATTGGTGTGAATGGAAAATGGAGGGACACAACCCTCGAGGAAAAGACAAACTATTTCGGAAAAAGTGTGACTGTTTGGTCTAATGTGACTGTTCAAAAAAGACATGTTTTTTTGGAATCGACAGACATGACTGTTCCAAAATAATACACCGTTCCATCAACTATTGCTTCCTTTATGAAGGGGCATTTAATGGCTAAAAATGCCTGAACTTTTTTCCACAGATATACGAAAAAAAATTTGCATTGAAAAACATTCTCCTACATCTAAGAACTCTTTTTTATCATCTACCGTTGAGTGTGGTCAAAGAATTAGAATGTTTGAGGTACCACAACATTCTAATTGTGAGCCGTTTTATCCTGGGAGGAAAAATTCCACAACCTCGAGTACTTGAGGGGAATTAATTTCTTAAGGACACTCCGTGAATTCAGAGGACTTGGTTCTATTTTTTCTTCATCTTATTTCTTTAAAGAACATACTTCTTTGATGGTTCTTCAAGAACTTGTGTTGAAGGTGTTAAAAAATTTTTTTATAGGTGTTCTTGATATAGTCTTGAACTTATGTTGAAGTGTTTATATGTAACACCCCACACTTTAGGGATAAAGTTGAACCTTCTTTCTAATGTATATGGACCCAAATCTGATGGTTTCTAGTTTTAAATAAGAGTGAATTATATTTCCTTAGTGTGAAAACATCCTTGGAGATGAATATGCACCATAAGAATCTTCTTGCTCCACAGTTAAATTGAACAATTTTTGATCGATTTAGTTTTAGTTGACAATTTTGCATAGGTCACCTACCAATAATTTTTTAACTAATGCATAAATATTCATGTGGCTTACTATATATCAAGTAAAATCCCTTCGAGTCTTCTTTCCAATGCCTCCGACCATTCGTCAATCCGTGTCATGAGTCAAAAGTTATAAGCATTTGAAGGAGGCACTATCTAAGCTATGTGATGGGCAAGGCGCTATCCATGTTATGTCTAAGACATGGTCTAGGATCCTCTCACATAATGTTAGGCCATGAGTTGGACATCGCCCACTTGACGGGACTCTATTTTTGAGTTATTTCAAGGGAAACAAAGTCTTTTGACATCACATAACTATCCCTAAACTTATTTACACTAATGAATGTCCCTAAATAAGCTTTATCTCTGTTAAATCCCTATTTCATATTTCTATAACACTAGAGGAGAAAAACAACTTAGGGTTTGAAAATTCAAGCTTAAAGGGGTCAATTTCGTCACTATTTCTTCATTAATTAAGGTATGTAGGGCTTCCCTAAAACTCCATTGGCATAAGTTATTGTTTTACTAAGATTTTGAAAGCATGAATAACTAAACTCCCTCTCTTGTTATGGCCCTCTTGCTTTTACATGTTATGAGTTGTTCAATTGTATATTGACAAACATGAGATAAATATTTTTACTATTGTGTAAGTACTTGATATTAGGTATGAATTGAAGAGTGGGTGTTTTCTTATTTATATATATACAAAAGGTGATGATTGAAAAAAGTTCATGGATTGCTACAAAGTAATTATCCATCACATGTTAAGGATTGAAATAATAAAAGCTTTGTACAAGTTTTCACATATTTTAGAAATACGAATTATCTTATATTGTTTAAATGTTTTGGTGGTTAAATAACATGATTTTCATGAAAAGACTATAACATGATACTATATGTTTATACGACCTGCAAGTCTTGGTATGATGATACAAAATTAGACAAATGTCCTAATAGACTCAGACCAGACTAGACTACATAATATTTTCAGACATTAGACCACTTTTCAGAAAAATGCATAATTTAAAATGTTAAAAATGAGCTTAAAGAGAGTTAGATGATTACTCGAAGAAGGCGCTTGAGTGTAAGGGCTCATCGCTGGAAACCAAGTTTTGCCGATTTAGGTGATATAATTCGTTGAGGCTAATGTATATTTGTCCTTGAGAAACTGGTATACTTGACTAGTATATAGGACCCCTTTACTTGTAGCAGACTAGGATGTGGATGATTGGCCAACTAGTTAATGGCAGACCCATATAGCCCGTGGGTACAGGACTAGTAGGGTGTACCATATAGCTCAGAAGTAAAATAAAGATTGGTTCATGATTTC
Organism: Capsicum annuum; assembly: GCF_002878395.1. Lineage (NCBI taxonomy): Eukaryota > Viridiplantae > Streptophyta > Magnoliopsida > Solanales > Solanaceae > Capsicum > Capsicum annuum. The sequence goes on along the minus strand of NW_025831170.1, from coordinate 315,186 downwards.
AAAAAAATGTTTCAAAGTTTTTAAAGTATGCCTATGTGTTTTCATATAAGGTATGTAAACTATTTTATGAATTGCTCTCACGTATGTTGCATAAACGTCTACTATTTGAGATTGCTATATGTACCAATACATTTGTATTGACCCCCTATATTTTAGGTTCTGAGGCCTAGTCTAGTAATCCTGCTAAACAATAGATTGTTGTAACACATTCAGAGTTGGTGAGCCTCCCTTACTTTGAAAGGAGTCTTATTAACTTATGTCAATCTCATTTAATTTTTGTTTATAGTCCGACTGGAGGACTTGTCCAGGTTTCAGACTGATTGTTGTTTCCAGTTATAGTAGAGATTTCACAGACTTATATTAGATAGTTTGAGTTTAATTTAACTTATGTCTGCATTGCTCAGTTGAAATAGTAAAATAACTATTTTTCCATTTAATTTTTGAAATTTTATAATTGATGAATGTTGCATATGATTTCAAGTTAAGACGGCTCTCGGCAATGGTTCGGGATGCCCGTCATTGCCTGGGCCCTTGCTCGGGTCATGAAAAACTTGGTATCAGAGCATGGTTCATGGTCCCTGGGTGTCTGCGAAGTCGCGTCAGGTAGAGTCCTATTTATGGGTGTGTAGCGCGCCATACTTATAAGGAGGAAGCTACTTCGCGTTTAGAAAAGTTTCTCTTTTTTTCATGATCTATGTCATGCCATTGTGTTGTCCACACAGAATTTATTCAAATTCCTTCTTTACTTTGATTTTATTAGCTATGTCTCAGTGTTAAGTTGATTCAAGTACAAAAGATTAGAGTCTAAATGATGTGATCCTTTCTAATTGAGTCAAAAACAATTATGAAATTGTACAAGGACTTTAGAGGATTCCATAAGTTCTTTAAAATTTATTGGTTTAATCATTTACCTCTATTTACATCATTCGTGTGTTTGAGCCTGAGGTATGAAGTGTATTCTGTCCCTTTTGTCAAAACCTTTTTTGCAGATGTCATGCTTAAGGGTAATGATGTGTGGCAGAATATTGGAAAATTATTTTCCACCCAAATAGTAGTATATGATAAAGTGTCATAACCTATGATCTATGAGATGGTCCAGAAGCTACTAACATGAAGTCACAAGCTTAGAATTCAGAATAAGGGTGTTTTTAGCATAAAGAAGCTAGATTAGTTGCATAACCATTGATTGAGGGGTGGGTTGCCATTTTATAAAGATAGACTAATGTTGTAGCAATATTTGTAGACCGTATGGTAGTCTGTGACGGAAGAGGCTTGCTATGGTTATTATTGATACGAAATAAGAAACGATCTCAGAATGGACAGTTATGGTTATTGTAGAAATACATTACAGGTTGTGAATAGAAAAGGGGTAGTTTATTTAATAAATTATGGATAGAGACACACTGGTGTAAAAGAAATTCGGAGGTAGTCTAAATGTATGTATGGGTAAGTAAATATGAAGTGAGAAAGTGGAATATGTTAATAAGATCATAATGGGATATAATATAAAATTAAGATCGACTATCCCTATTGTGTGACTTCATTCCCTTGATAATATTTTCTCTAGTCGTTGTAAACTAGTACTATGTGCGAGAAGGTATGTAGTAGATTTTGAGGTATAGTATTAATGTCATGGAGAGGATAAGCTTATGGGCCATAGTTAAGTGAAATAAGAAACTTAGGTAGATATTTCTATTTGATTGATTGTTATAGTATATGGCATACAAAATATGATTTGTGTTGTTAGACAATAGGCATAAATGTTCGAAGTAGATTGCGGTGGTGAGAATAGTAGCTTAAGGTTAATGATGCATGTTTTGTTGTAATGAATTAGTGGGATTGATGTGAGGTGTAAAATCGCAAGGTTTTCAACTTGTGGAATAAGGAGTGGGAAATTGTGATATATATATTTATAGACATAAGGATTAGTGTTAAAAGTGATGAATTATGGTTGAGTCATTAAGTGGATAAGGGCGTAAGTATAAAAGAATAAGTTGAACCCCAAGGTGGTATGTTGTGAGATATGTTGTGATGTGTATGATTTGTACCTAGATTTCATTCTCAAATCTTGTTGTATGTAAAAGTTTGGGGAGTTATTGTATAGGACTATTTAGAGTTGAACTGAGGAAATATGGGTAGGCAATATACGTCTTTGGAATTTTATTTTAAAATTTGTTAAGTTGTAAGTTATGTGATTAGAGGTGTGATTCTAGTATCTTAAGAAGTTGAAGACAGAGCGGTAAGTGTTAAGAAGCATGGATGTTCAGGCCTATGATAATGTTAGTCATCATTCGATGACTTTAGGGGTTGGAGAAATTTATTATTAGTGTCCTTGAAGGGGGAGGTCCTAGAAAGAAACTTGTGTATTTTTATTAAATTTATTGAGGGGAGTTGTGTTCATGTCTATACTGACCCCCTAGTGTGTTGAGAGTTGTGGTTATAGATTAGATGAGGGGATATATCTATAGGTCTAGGATTGTGACTTTGATCTATGAGGGAGATAGTGAATTAAGGTAGTTCACGAATTTTCTCATTGTGACAAGTTAAGAGGAGGAGTCATGATATACCTATTCCTATTCAAATATATTCCACCTACTTCAGTTTAAGAGGTCATTCTACCAATGTCTTATGTATTCAAGTCCTACCTATGTCTAAGGTCTGAGTTCTTTATGTAACTTCTGTAATGTTCTGACCTCCAAACAAGAAGAAATGATGTCTCTGTAAATCCATTCTTTCATGTATTCAAGCTACGTGTCCTATATCATGCTTTATTCTAAGTAACTATGTTTTCATATGTTACTGATTCATTTTATGTTGGGGTTAGCCAAAATGACAAAGTTTTGCTAACTTATGACTATTGGAGCTCTAAAAATGAGAAGAGATAGTTTTGAGTAGAAGTCCTTGTCACAATCATTGACTTCATAAATTTCAAACTTATGTTATACGACTCGTGATGTAAGCGCCCATGTTTCTCACTATGGTCTATCCTAAGCACTCATGTTGTGTTGTGTTTTTGTCGAAGGACTCTCTATAAATGATCCGAACACTTTATATATTAAGCAGTTTGTATATATGATATCTTATCTTCACCTTATGTCCTACCTTCAGTAGTGCAATAAGTATATGTTATAATCTAATAGTGTTACTCTCATTTATGACATTTTTTCTTGGGTCCCTTAAAGACTCTCCATATGTTAGTAAGGTGGTGGTTGTGAACGCATAGAAATATGTTAGGTAGGGGAGTAGATGTTATTGGAGGTGAAAGTTTTTATGTGATTTCTTAAGATAAGTCTATGAGAGAAGGGGGAAGTAGGAGATGAACATTCGTTATGTTAAATAGTTAGGAAGGACATATGTGTCAAAAATTTTTGTGAGAGTGATTAAATTTGCTAGTCTTAGTGGGGGGATCCATGAAGTTGGTGTAGTAATGATATGTTTGAATGTTGTGATTGATGAAAAGGCAAACCAATGTGTTATGTGGTTGGTATTCCTTGATTTAAAACTCAAGTGTTTTTTATGATAGATCTAAGGTGAAGTAATTTTTTTAATAGGATGTAGAGTACAGGGTCTCATAGCTTAAGTTAACACCTCTTTTCTCCGAATTAAGCTGCAACATAGAAGCATTATGTAGTGGAACTCAAACTCTTGTGGTTAGATGTGTGATGGGAGAATTATAAGTTTGAAAGTATGAAGTATTCTATTTATTGATTAGGGTGTAGACGAGTAGTGTCATAAGATTAAGTCTATTTTTTTTATACCTACTAAGGTAGAGAATGCCTCTAATCCTATGTTTAGTGAAAACCTTATTTCATGATTAGTACCGATGTAAAAATTTACCTAATAAACTCGTACCATATGTCGTGATGATTATGATCCCTAGAACTAATGCGTAAGGTCATCTCTATGTCTATTCTTATTATCTCACGCTTCGTGCTTACACTTTCCACCAGGGGTTACCATGAAGATCTTTGATGCCTTTGCATATTTTGTTGAGGAAAAATGTTCAATGAGAGATTACGTTCCTCATTCCATTCTTTTACAGCTTCAACAAGTCCATTCTTTTGCACGGTATTTTCAATGTATATGAACTAAAATCCAATAGTGTCTACGTAAAAATAAGTGTGAATCACATTTTGTTAGATTGGAGAATCCTTGGAGATGAATATACACCATAATAATCTCCTAGCTAAAAAGTTAAGTTGAGCACTTTCCTATCAATAAATTTTTAGTTAATAATTTTGCATGGGTCAACTTCCAGTGATTGTTTCTCCTAATTTAAAAAGATTCAAGTGGCCTACAATATATCAATTTAAATCCCTTCGAGGGTTAGAGAGTTTTTTCAGCAGAGTGCCCCTTCCGGTGCCAATTATGGTCAGCGACAGAACAGCCTATATGCGTTTCAAGCTCTCCATGATCAGGAAAGGTTCCCTGATATAGACACGGGTATGTTATGAGTCCTTCATATTTGTGATATACATTGCTAGATACTTTAGTTCCATTTTAACATTATATGTCAGCATGAGTCATGCATGAGGTTTAGATCTACGTCGGTCAATCATGACCCAGTTCGTAGGTACCCCGTGCACCACCCCAGTATTTCAGCAAGGTATTTGGAGAGGGACATAGAGTCCCAAGGGGGAGATTCCCCATGATATTGCGATGCTCTAATGTTCTTAGACTCATTCATTTGCCTGTTTAAACTCTCCTTAGGAAGTTAACATCAGTGATTATTGCATAGCCAGTCATGCTTTCGAGATTTAGTTCAGTTAGACATTCATGCATTAGATATGCACGTTCAATAGAAAGTGTTTAGATTTTCAGTGTGTTTAGTCATGCATTCATAAGATCAGCCAAGTTATGCATGCATGCATCAGATATGCATGTCTGTTATGATAATTCATCTTATGAGTAGCTTCAGTCGAGTATTCCATGTGTAAGGTATGCATGTCCAGTATGAGAACTTAGAGTATCAGTGGTTCTAATTGCATAGTCATGTTTCAGATGTTCTTGTTCCTTGAGTAAGTTCAGTTGATCAGTATTCCTAGCCTACCAATATAAATTCGAGGATGAAAGTTTCCATGGTTGATATAATGTAAGACCCCGCAAAATTCACTCATAGTCTGAGCATTAGAGAGTGTCAAGTGATGCGTAAATCCGGTCCAAAAAGGTGGAGAAGTGTATTCCCAAGTGAGAAATATTTTGAACCATGTAGAATTTCCCTAATATTGACTTTTTGTCATGTAGAAATTGAATAAGCTTTCGTCGATACCAATTTCGTAAAAATCCAACATCAGACGAGGAAGTTATGGTTGTTTTACTAAAAATAGACAAAACCACCCAGCTGCGACGACTAGATTGATGGACCGTCAAGCTTGCGACGTACCATCGCCTAGCCCGTCACAACCAAGGAAGTGACGCCCAAGCGCGACGCCTAGGACGATGGACCGTCGATGCTGCGACAAAACTCGCTGGGACTGTCTCGCTGAGGCAGTATGACCTTATCTTGGCCAACGTACTACGGAAGATCTGATGGAATGTTGGGTTTGAAACAGACCATTACTGAGACCATCGCATTGAGGAAGTGTGTTCTTTTTCCGACCACTATATGAAAGATGATCCGACGAACGTCAAGCTGAGCGACGGACCGTCACTTCGACTGTCGCAGACCTCATTCAGCATTTTTAACTCATTTTTAAAAGAGCTTTTTGGTATTTTTTTCCACTCTTTCCAGCCCCTATTTATATCCGATAAAGGCTCACAACTTCATTTCTCATCTTCAATATCAAAAACTAGGGTTTCTACAAAATCAAAACCCTTCCTTCTTCTTCAAGAAAAATCAAGAGAAATCAAGAAATCAAGAATATTTTTAAGAAAGTGTTTCTCTAAGGTATATAGATGTTGATTCTTGGGTTCCTTTCATCCAAGAAGCTCAAAAACCATTTTCTAAAATTCAAAGTTCTTATGTATTGGGTTTGTCATGATTCATGTGAGTTGAAATTGATGTTCATGCTATTATTGAGTTTTAATTAATGTTTGTCTGCAAGGTTTTCAAACTTTTACCCTAATATGTGATATTCATGTGATGTTCATGATAAACCCTCTTCAAGTTGCTTTTGAAGTGATATGTTCATGTCAATTAAGTAAAGAAAATTATGGAGTAAGAAAAGCATGCTCCCCATATGTTTGATAAAATGCCTATGTGAAGGAATTAGAGCCATTATAGCATGTTGACTAAAAATCCCCAATTATGTGCAAGCCCATGCATGTCAAGTGTTTGTTGAAAAGCCTCACTAAATGAATTGTGACATGATAGCATGAAATTCCCCAATTATGTGCTCTTTGATACATTCTAAGACATTAATACATACCAAGTGTTAGATGCATGACCTTGATGAATGGAGCATGATCCAATAAAATGTACCTCTATGTTATTACATGTTTAGGATTCCTCATTACTTGAAGTGATACCTTAGTGATTGTGGTGGTGAATGATTGTCCATGGTCTTGATTATTCAAGAATGGTTATGTTTTACTTTTATGTTATCGAGTCCTAGGGTATTTATACCGGATAATTTAGTTGTTGTCTAGAGCCCATGTAAGTTTTAACGGTAATTCCAGTCGAGCCATGATACTTAGAACTCAGCGAGTTATAGAACACTGTATTCTTAGATAGATGCAGAACTTAAGAAATCTTAGTAATCGTCGTAATCTCAGTATCGCTAGTAATCTAGCCTCAGTTCTGTACGCATCTCAGACCTAGTAGTATTCAATTGTTCAGTTCTAACCTCTGTAGTAATAGAGTACTCTATTTAAATCTCAATGTTGTTTAGTCAGACAACGAGATTCAGTAGTATTCCATCAGATATGGAACCAAGTGAATTCAACTTAACTCAGTAAGACCATTTGAAAAACATGATCAGTATCAGATTCAACTTAATTTGTGTTTAGTTAAGAATCAATTTAGAGTCTTTCAGTTAGGAGTAGGAGCTAGCACCGCGCGAGGGCAAGGATGGATGATCCCTTTTAGAAAGGCAGAGTCATTAGGAGAAATTCTTGAACTCTAGAACTGCGTAACCAGTGTAGGATGCATGAGTCACCCATCAGATAGGGCTGACTATTATATGCCTTACTCTTGACTTCCTGCGAGGGTCACCCATCAGATAGGCTTGACCAGAGAGGTCTTTAGCCGTGGCACGGTATTGACACCCTTTTACTTGGGGTTACAGGATAGATCCAACCAGTTGAGATTTGGGGCATGTTGGTTAAGTGACTACTTCCTACCATTGCAGTTTCAGTATCAATATTTCAAAATCAGTACTATCAGATACAGTCATCTATCTCAGTGAGAAACTCCGATAGTTCCATTGATACATAGACCACCCGTCAGATAGGCTTGGTCCTATATAAAGTTATTCAGTATCAGATCTAGAGATCACCCGTCAGATTGGCTTAATCTTAGTCTCAGATTCAGTTGAGTATTCATATTATTAGATCTAGAGATTACTCGTCAGATAAGGTTGATCTGAGTATCAAATTCAGTTGAGTATTCTTGTTATCATATCTAGAGATCACTTGCCAGATAGGCTTGATCTCAGTCTCAGATTTAGTTTTCTTGTTATCAAATCTAAAGATTACCTATCAGATAGGCTTGATCTCGGTCTCAGATTTATTTGAATATTCTTGTTGGGTCAAGAGATCACCCGTCAGATAGGCTTAATATCATTCTCAAATTCAGTTGAATATTCTTGTTATCAGTTCAAGATATCATCCATCAGATAGGCTTGATCTTAGTCTCAGATTCAGTTAAGTATTCTTGTTATCAGATCTAGAGATCAACCTTCAGATAGGCTTGATCTCAGTCTCAGATTTAGTTGAGTATTCTTGATGTTAGATTTGATAATGATTATTTCTTATCATTGATAGTAGATTCTAGAATCATCCGATAAAGAGGTTTGATCTTCGATGCAGTCAGTCAAGAGTAAAAAACTCAGAATTCTATCATTGATGTGAGTATATTTAGTCAATGAATTTCAGTATCCTCACATTTTGAGATCAGTCGCTAGATTAGACTGATCTCAAATCCAATACTCAGTTATCGGTATCAGATAATTTAGTTTTCTGGTATCTCAATATTAGTAGTGAATTCAGATGACTGTAATGCAGTAGTCGAGTTCTAGTATTCAGATTCATGAGTGTTATAGTTATGGTTTATACATTCATGAAAGTGTTCTCATTTAGTACTCTCATAATTATTCTGTTAAGTAATTGTTCATACATAAGCACTTACATTTAGCCTTACCTCATATAAATTCTCAGTACATTCCTGTACTGATGCATTTGTGCTATGGTGTTTTATTTGACACCATAGGTTCAGAGGCACGAGATCCAGAGTACCCTTAACAGCTCGGTCCCAATCAGTAGCAGTAGACATCACAGTGAGTCCTCTTCAGTCGAGGATGATCCTTATTTTTATTATTATCATATCAGACTTAGTTCATTTTTAGTAGACGGAGTTAGTTGGGGACATGTCCCATCAACTCTACAGTTTAAACCGTTTAGAGGATTTTCGGACAGATGTATCGTATTTGATTTTTAATTTTGAGTATTTTTGGATATTTTGAACCTTGAATAGTTTATGCATTTATTGTCTATATTATAAAGTGTTTAGGTACAAATATCTGTAGAGGTTTGGCTTGTGGTCCTTCGGGATCATGAGCATCATGTGACGTTTCGGTTCCATAAAATTGGGTCATTACATAAGCCCATTGAAAGGATTTTCAATTCCTTAAACTTAATCCATACTGACATTTGTGATATGAAGTCAACACCATTTCGTGGTAGGAAAAACTATTTTATAACTTTTATTGACGAATGCACTAGGTATTGTAATGTTAATTTTCTAAACAATAAGGATGAAGAAATAGATACATTTAAGAAATATAAACAAAAGTTGAAAATCATTTAGAGAAAAAGATAAAAACAATAAGAAATAATAGGGGTGGTGAATATGAATCTCCCGTTGGAAAAATTTGTGTAGAAAATGGAATTGTCCATCAAACTAGGACCCATATTCACCTTAATCTAATGGAATTGTGAAAAGGAAAAACCAAACCATATAAGAAATTTTGAATACCTTACTTATAAGTTCAGGTTTATTATAAAACATAAGGTGGGAAACTATCCTTACAGCTAACGAAATAATCAATAGAGTGCCCCTTTGTAAGACACTATCAATTCCATATGAAAAATAGAAAGAAATGAAACCTACCTTGAAATATTTCAAAGTGTGGGGGTGTCTAGTGAAAGTCCAAGTTTCTATGCCTAAAAGGGTGAAGATAGGACCTAAGATAGTGGACTTCATGTTCATAGGATATGCTAAACGTATTAAAGCATGTCAATTTATGGTTCATAAATCTGAATATCCAAATATCATTGAAAATATGGTAATTAAATTAGATAATGCTCAGTTCTTTGAATACATTTATTCATATAAAACTTGACATAAATAGTCTAGGGGAGGGTCAAAACATCCACGAGATGAACCAAGCGAGGATATACTTAATAATTAGAATCCAAGACGTAGTATATGTCAAAGAACGTCAATTTCATTTGGATTGGATTTTGTAACATTTTTCTTAGAAAAGAAACCTAAAAAATTTTAAAAAGCAATGTCGTCATCAGGATCATTCTTTAGGAAAGAGACAATCAATAGTGTGATTAATTCAATCTTGAGAAACCATACTTAGGAGTTGGTTGATCTTACTCCAGAAAATAAACCTTTAGGTTCTAAATGGATATTTACAAGGAAAATGAAAACAGATGGTACTATTGACAAATACAAGGCAAGACTTGTAGTAAAATACTTAAAATAAAATAAAGTCCCTGATTACTTTAATACATACTCGTTTGTAACAAGGATAATGTCAATTTAACTATTAATTGCCTTGGCAGCAATATATGATCTTGAAATCCATCAAATGGATGTGATAATAGCATTCCTAAATAGAGAATATGAGGAAGAATTTACATGGGACAACCCTAGAGTTTTGTGGTTCCTAGTAAAGAAAAAGAAGGTGTGCAAACTTATTAAGTCACTCTATGGACTAAAACACATACCTAAACAAGGGCATGTAAAGTTAGACCAAACCATGTTGGCAAACGGGTTTAAGATAAATAAATGTGATAAATGTGTTTACATTAAAGACACTCAAAATCACAAGGTCATTGTTTATTTTTATGTGGATTATATGTTGATCATTAGTAGAGGCATTTCTGGCATTAATGCCATAAAATGAATTCTTAAAAGCAATTTTGATATGAATGACCTTGGAGTTGCGGATGTGATCTTAGGAATAAGAATCCACAAGACTCCACATGTGTTTTTATTGTCACATTCTCATTATATTGAAAAGATACTTGAAAAATTCAAGTATATGGAATTTGGTATTGCCAATACTCCATTGGAGGTGAGCTTTAAACTTCAAAAGAATAAAGTTGAAACTGACTCATAATTAGACTACGCAAGAGTGTTGGGATGTTTAATGTATATCATGAATTGTACATATCCAGACATATCACGTTCTATTAGTAAGTTGAGTTGGTACACGAGTAATCCCAATAAAATTCATTGGATTACGATTAAAAGAGTTTTGGGGTATCATAAATACACTCATGACTGCGCTTTACATTATAATAAATATACAGTGGTAATTGAATGATATAGTTATGCAAATTTGATCTCCAAATCGAATAAAGTAAAATTCACAAGTGGATAAAAAATAGAGGAGCAATCTCTTGTAAATTATCCAAACAGACATGTATTGCTCGATTTATAATGGAATCTGAATTTACCACATTAGATAAAGCCGGTGAAGAAGATGAATGGATACGAAACTTCTTGGAAGATATTTCTTATTTGTCTAATCTATTGGCACCAATATGTATACACTGTGATATCTATGCAGTTATATGTAGGGTAGGGAGCATGATGTATAACGGTAAATCTCATAATATAAGACAAAGACATAATACCATTAGAGAACTACTCTCTAGTTGAATTATCACCATTTACTATGTGAAATCAAAAGATCAACTTACAAAAGGCCTATCTAGAAAGGTAGTTGACAGAACATCTAAGGGAATGGGTTTACGGCCTATGACAAGTTAGCATGGTGGTAAATATACCTAGAAAATTGAGATCCCGAGAGCTAGGTTCAAGGAGATCAAAGAAAGCTGTGACTGATAGGTTCAACATTGTCAATATACCCAACCCATTCTCATGATATAGATACTGTTTAGTAAATAAGGATAAGGCTTCTGGTATAAAGAATTTTAATGATTCTCTAAATTTGGTAGATTTCACCAAATAGTTTAATCTATAGGATTGAATGTTTAAAAATTACCTATGTTAGAGTGTAGTGGAAGCTAATTCAGGAAAAATGTTAGTAAAGATATATTCTCTAATCTCTCATAAAACCAAGACGTGTTGATGGCTGAAATGAATGAAACTGTGAGAACCATTAATGGTAAAAGGTTGGTTGTGTGACATATGTTGTCTAGGTGTACATTAAAGATCAACGGTTCAAAGATATCAAATCTACCAATTGACCGAGTACATTTGATACATGTTCACAATGGAAATTTCAAAGGAAAACCAACTTATCAAGATGCAATCAGTCTTTGCTCGCTGATTACATATTTGTCTGTAACGTTTTACAAAGAGTAGCCATTCTCCATTCACAAGGGGGATTATTGGGTTCAATTGGTATGAATGTAAAATAGAGAGACACAACCTTTAGAGGAAAAGATAAAATGTTTCAAAAAAGGAGTGACTATTCTATCGGATGTGACGGTTCAGAAAAGACATGTTGTTTTGGAATGGATAGATAAGATTTTTTAGAAATGATACTCCCTTCCATGAACTATTTCATCCTTTATGAAGGGATATTTGATTTCTATAAATACCTAAACTTTTTTACTCAAGTAGTACGAAAAAATTTAAGCATTGAAAAACATAGTTCTACTTCTAAAAACTCTTTGTGATCATCTACCGTTCAGTTTGTTTGACGAATTAGACGGTTTAAGGTACCTCTAAATTCTTATTGTGAGCCATTTTATCATGGGATGAAAAATTTCACAACCTCAGGTACTTGAGGGGAATTAATTCCTTAAGGACACTCCGTGAATTCGGAGGACTTGGTTCTATTTTTCCTTTATTTTATTTCTTTAAATGACATAGTTCTTTGATAGTTTTTTAAGAACATTTATTGAAGGTGTAAAAAAAATACTTCATAGGTGGTCTTGATATAGTCTTAAACTTGTGTTGAAGTATTTATACAAAAATCAAAATTGTGGCCGGAACAACATTTCTTTGCCTAAAGTTGACTCCTAGAGATATTTTGATATTTTAATTTTTTGGAAGTTGAATTAGATGATTCTTAATTGACATTTCTAGCAATTTTCACATAAAAATAAATGAGGGACAAATGTGTTTCATCAAGAAAGTTCTAAAATATTACTGTATATTGTTATTTTAGGATGTACAAATTAAAAATTCAACATTAAAACAAGCAATCATTTTAAACATTAGCTTAGAATTTTGGAATATAAATTTCAACAATATTTGACTGTTGAATATAATTAAATAATAAATCTTTATTAATGATTAAATGATTATATATGCATGATTATAGATATTTTCATGCTTAATGAAATACATTATTGTTTTATCAATTGCGTAAGAATTCATATTTAGTAGAAGTCTGGTGATGCTTTCAAATATACTAAAAATTAAATTTTGCTCAAACTTATTTTTATTATTGTCTAATACTCATCAATCAGTAACTCAACTCATATTAAAAAAATTATAAATTAATTTTGAGGCAAATCAATATAAATTTTTTATTTAAAACACTAATCAAATTAATTTGTTTACATAGTGGGAAAGAAAATTTAAGTTTTATTCATTTAAAGAAAAATACTCAAGAAGAAAAATAATTCGTAGTCAATTGTTGTAGAAATATTTTATTAATTTAAATAAATGTTTTACTCGGATGGGATTTTATCCCTTATGATTACTAGAAGAAAGTGGGTGAAAGATAAAATTCAAGTCTTAAATCTAAAAAAAAATGACAACTTTGACCAGTTTTGGTTAAGTCTCACTTAATTATTGATTAACCTAAATGGTGTAACAATCCTCAAGGGCATTTTGTGGCTTTTACTTCCTTTCCCCTATTTGTCCCTCCCTATAGTTGTGGTTGGATGTTTATGACTTGTAGGTATGAGTATCAACACAACTCCCAGTGGAAAATCTTCTACACTGACCAAGAACTCCACCAAAAGACACCCGACTTGCAACACACAATACCTGGTGCAACAATGATTGGAACTAAAGTCAACTTCCCCTTCCGGCATTCAAATCATTTAGACATGTCTAATCAAACTCTAACATTGTTTCCTTTTTGAGTAACATGCATAAATGGTTAGATAGTTGAGATATCCGAGTAAATAATGAGATCTGCCAACTGCTACCTCGATCTTTCCAATGCCAATAACGATGGAATACGATTTATATTCTGGTACTCGAATCAATGCCTTCATGAGGTGAAGAAAAATGACAAATAAAGTAAAATCAAGGGTGAGTAGGGAAGACGCATACTCATAAATATCGTCGATAACCAACCCTAAATCCGCGCACAGCAATCTAAAAAGTACGGAAGAGATATATATTGGAGTTAGAATATACATGTTAGAATTAAAATTAGATTTAGAGTCAAAATTAGATTTAGAGTTAAAACATTTTACTTATAATTAATTAATTATGCGAAGACCATTTAAAAATAGAGAAGCTTTTAGAAAAATTAAAGAATCTTTAATTAGTAATTATTCAGAATATATAAGTCTAAATAAAACAAAAGAAAATCCACAAAAACTAGCCTACTTAATTACATTAATATCTAGTATTGAATAAAAATTAATAACACATTTAAAATCTAGAAGAATGAAACATATACCACCTAATTATGATAAAATTAGATTTAGATATCCACCGAGATATTATAAATATAATTTAAAATGAATAAAATACAACGATATAAAGAATTAAAATAAATTATCTCTGAAAAACGTAAAGAATTAAAAATAAGAATA
>NW_025831170.1:258051-298038 GCF_002878395.1 Capsicum annuum | reverse complement strand
TACGAAGGATCAAAAATAAAAATAGTATTTTCTAATCTAGGACGAAGATATAAGAAAATAGGTGAACATTTATATCTAATGTTAGAAAAAGAAGAATTAAAATTAGAAGATAAATTAACAGCAATGGTAAGAATAGAAAAAGAAAATGAAGAGATAGATAGGAAAAAAGAAATAGAAAAAATAAAACAACAAACTACGGAAGAAATACGAAAAATAGAAGAAACCAAAAATAGTAGAATTGCTGAATTAGAAAAAGAATTACACATGTTAAAAGAACTGTATGAACAAAGACAAAAAGAAAAAGAAGAAAAACATAGAGAACAGAAATTACTAAATGAGATAAATCAATTGAAGGAAAAATTAGAAATAAATAATATAGATATTGAAGAGACAGATAATTATGAGTCCGAAGATAGTGAAACATACACAGAAATATTAACAAATACAAAAAATTTAGAAATCAATGAAGAACAAAAAATTAATGAGAAAAACTTAGAAAATACCCAAACAGAAATAAATACTCTTGATAAAAAAGAAAATGAAAATATAATCCCTAAAACAACAGAAATAAGAAAACCTATATATTATAAGAATAAGTTTAAAAAATATAATGAATATGATAAATGGATACCAAAACAAATAGTGAATAAAAATTATAACTTTTTAGATCTAGACCGTGTAATAGATACAGAAAAAACAATACAATTATGGATAGGATATATGACAAAATAATTATTAGATAATAATATAAATATAACAGATGCACCGGAATATATAGAAAAAACACTAATAGGATCAGTAAAACTATGGTTTGCAAATCTAACCGAAAATAGCAAAAAAGTATTAAGAACTAATAAACCTATAGAAGGAACATCATCGACAACAACTAAACTAACACCTATAGAATTATTAAAAAAATATGAAACAGCTATAAAAGATGAATTTGGTAGTACGACAACAATCGAAGAAGAACAAAATGAAGAAAAAGATACAAATAGAAATTTAATGTTAAAATTAGCAATATGTAATATGTGTTATATAGATGAATATACTTGCGCATTTAAAGAATATTATTACAAAGAAGCATATAGTATAGAAGAAAGTAAAGAAATAAGAAAATTATATTTTAATAAATTACCCGAGCCATTTAGTTCGAAAATAATAAAAAGTTGGGAAGAAGCAAAAATAGTAGATACGTTAGGAGCAAGAATAAAATATTTACAACAATGGTATAGAAACTTATGTGAAAAATATAGAGAAGAATTAAAAATGGAAAAAACATTAATAAGAAATTTAGCTTGTTGCAAAAATAAAATAGCACCCCAATTTGGATGCGAAGAAAGATATTATAAGAAGAGAAAAAGACATAAGAAATATAAGAAATATAAAAAATCAAAATATAAATATAAGAAACCAAGAAAAAGATATTATGTAAAAAATTATAAACATAAAAGACCATATAGAAAGAAGAAATCTATAAAAGAATGTACTTGTTATAATTGTGGAAAGTTAGGACATTTAGCTAGAGATTGTAAATTACCTAAAAATCCAAAAAATAAACAAATATCAGAAATAAAAATAGATAATACCGAATATATGCAGATAGATTATATAGATTATGAATTAGAAAGTGAAGATAGTATATATGAAATTTCAGAAAACGAAACAGATAATGAAATAGATAGCGAAATAGATGAATCAAATGACTGAAGAAGATATAAAAATAATAACAAAGGAAGAATATTTAAATGATGAAGGAACGGAACAAAAGATAATATTTGACAGTAATATATTTGATGAAATAAAAGGAAAAGAATTAGATTTAAGTGTAGAGAAAATATTTAAAATACCAACAATAAAAAATATTTTTACTAGGAAAAAAGATGAATATTATGTAGTATGTCAAAAAGAACATGTAATAGACTGCAGATATGCAAGAGGAAAAGCTAGTATACCACTGGTAACAAAAAGAATAATTAATAAAGAAATAAATGATATAAAAAGTAAAGGAGATCCAATAAAATATGTACACCTTGGAGGTACAGAGATATTAATAAAAGCATGTTTTAGAGAAGGAATAGATACACCGATAGAATTATATTTAGCAGACGATAGAATTATAAAACCTATAGAAAAAAGCATAATAACTGTCGTAAGAGGAAATCTAATATACCGAAAATTTAAATTTATAATAAGTGCAAATTATTCAGTAGCAGTAACAGATAGGAATATAGATAAATCATTAGTATTATATTGGAAAATATCAGGAATAGAATTAACCCCAGGAAGTAAAATATTTACAGCAAGATGTAAAAATCTATATGTATTAACAACAAAACATAAAATAACAGGAAAAAATAAGATTAACAAAATACAAATAGAAAGCCCATTCGAACAAATAGTAAAAACAATAGATTATAATGATTATACCTATAGAGACATAGATACAGAAGAAAATTTAGAAATAGTAAATGATAGAATAAGTACAACAAAAAGAATAGCTAATGAAAAACCAGAATCATCAAGCTCATCAAAAAGAACAAGTTATGAAATAAATTCAATAAGTAATTTAAACCAATATTACATAACGGGAAAAATAAATGAAAAAGAATATTTAATACTTTTGAATACAGGACAAGAAGAAAATCATATAGCAAAATATCTAGTAATAAATGAAGAAATAAAAACTGACAATAATATATGCCCAGATCTACCAAGAAGTTTAATAAATAATAAAAATATAGCAGAAAAGGAAATAATGCTAGGAGTTAGAAAAATAAAAATAGAATTCGAAGTAAAGGAAGAAATGCAGAAAGCAGATATAATATTAGGAATAAAATGGTTAGAACAAGTAAAACCATATAATATAGAACATACACAATTAACCTTAACATATAACAAAGAAAAGTTATTCTTAAAAAGAGCCTTAACATGAAATGAAGATATATGTATTAATGAAGATAGTAGTAGAAGGATATTACAGTAGATATTATACGCCTATGATAGATACAGGAGCAGAAGCTAATTTATGTAGATATAATTGCTTACCAGAAAACAAATGGGATAAACTAAAAACACCAATAATAGTTAAAGGATTTAATAATGAAGGAAGCTTAATTACTTATAAAGCTAGGAATGTAAAAATACAAGTATGGGATAAGATATTAACAATAGAAGAAATTTATAATTATGAATTAACATCAAAAGATATACTTTTAGGAATGCCATTTTTAGATAAATTATACCCACATATAATAACCAAAACAGACTGGTGGTTTACAACACCATGCAAACAAAAAGTAAGAGCAAAAAGGGTTAATAATAAAATAAGAAAGAAAACTGATTGGATAAAAGGAAGTGAAAAAATTACACAAAAGTTAGAAAATATAAACAATACTGAAGATACAGTAGAACTAGTAGTATTTTCGATAAATAAAACAGAAATAACTATATTTTCAATAAATAAAATAGAAATAATTCAGAAAAAATTAGAACAATTATATAGTGAAGATCCATTAAAAGGATGGGAAAAACACAAAACTACTATAAAAATTGAATTAATAGATAAGAATAGCATAATAACACAAAAACCATTAACATATAATTTTGATGATTTAAAAGAATTTAAAATGCACATAGATGAATTATTAGAAAAACAATATATACAAAAAAGTAATAGTAAACATAATAGTCCAGCATTTATAGTAAATAAACATAGTGAACAAAAAAGAGGAAAAAGTAGGATGGTTATTGACTATAGAAATTTAAATGCAAAAACTATAACATATAATTATCCGATACCAAATAAGATATTAAAAATAAGACAAATCCAAGGATATAATTATTTTAGCAAATTTGACTGTAAATCAGGATTTTACCACCTAAAGCTAGAAGAAGAATCTAAAGAATTAACCGCATTTACAGTACCACAAGGATTTTATGAATGGAACGTGTTACCATTTGGATATAAAAATGCACCAGGTAGATACCAACATTTTATGGATAATTATTTTAAACAAATATCTAATTGTATAGTATACATAGATGATATATTATTATACACAAAATCCAAAGAAGAACATTTAAAATTATTAGAACAATTCACAAATATAATAGAAAAATCAGGAATAAGTCTAAGCAAAAAGAAAGCTGAAATTATGAAAAACCAGATAGAATTTCTAGGAATACAAATAGATAAAAGTGGAGTAAAAATGCAACAACATATAGTACAAAAAATAATAAATTCGAAAGAAGAATTAGATACAAAAAAGAAATTACAATCATTTTTAGGATTAGTAAACCAAGTAAGAGAATATATTCCAAAATTAGCAGAAGCCTTAAAACCACTACAGAAAAAATTTAAAAAGGATATAGAATATAATTATGATGAAAAAGATAAAAAACAAGTTCAAAAAATAAAATTACTTTGTAGAGAATTACCAAAATTACAATTTCCAGATGAAAATAGAAAATTTATATATATAGTAGAAGCAGATGCAAGTGAATATAGTTACGGAGGAGTACTTAAATATCGATATGAAGCAGGAAAAATAGAACACCATTGTAGATACTACTCAGGTACGTTCAACGAGACAGAAATAAAATGAGAAATAAATAGAAAAGAATTATGTTCATTATATAAATGTTTATTAGCATTTGAGCCGTATATTGTATATAACAAATTTATTGTACGAACAGATAATACACAGGTACGCTGGTGGTTAACAAAGAAAATACAAAATTCAGTTACAACAAAAGAGATTCGAAGACTAGTTTTAAATATATTAAATTTCACATTTACAATTGAAGTGATCAGTACTAACAAAAATGTTATTGCAGATTACATATCAAGACAAAGCTACACAGACTGAAATAGTAGAGGAAGATACTCTAGAAAAAATACTTAACACCCTAATTACGCTTTCAATGAAAGTGGACAGTATGGGTAATGAGATAGAAAAGCTAAAGACTAATGAAGATAAACTGAAGTCTATAGCTACAAATCAGCTAACTCAGCAGTGTGCAGAGCTATGTCGATCGGAAGACATTAAAAATCCAGAGCTAGAAGGAGACGTTGGGACACTCCATAAAACCCATAACATTTATCAATCTACTTCTGCAGGTACAAGCAAAGGAGTTAATAGGCCAAGATACCAGAATGCAAATATGAACAAAATATTTGAAAAACCATTTACCCCAAAAACACAAAAAGACCATTTATTTATACCCCCACAAGTTAACACATACCGAGATAGCCTAAACCAAGACAAAAAAGTATACAACTACACCGCCCAGAAATACATAGAAAATATATACAGAGTACAAACCTTTCTAAACCATAACCCCAGAGCTACAGATATCAAAGAACCAAATACCAATTATATCACCCAAAAACTACAAGGATACAATAAATTAATCGCACTATCCAAAACTAACCCAAGCCTAGTTAAAACTTGTTTTGACTATGGACTACTAAATACCATATATACCCACGACGGAGAAGAGCTAACAGCTATGGAGGAATTATACAAGATATTCACTACTTACAAGAGAATAACAAAAGGAAATTTATTTTATATAAAGTGTTATACTGCACCAGCAGAGATATTATATGATGAAATAAAACTAGTTATACAAGTCGTAAAGATAGGACTAACAAGAGATATGATTATTCCAGAAGATATTACGCAACAACCGGAGATACCTAGAATCGAGATACTAGATTTTTATGCAAATAAAAGACTTATCGGACTAGCTACGATCATTCAAGAACTAGCAAATAACTATGCTAACGGAAACCCAATATGGAGCTACTATTCAAGAGATCATCAAATGATATATTCAAATTCAAAAGAGCTACGCCAAGCAGATATGGAAGACGTAATACAATGGATAATGACGCTACTTAACCCAGAAAAACAATCTACCGTGAGAGCAATAAAAAAAGGATTTATTTCAGAAGGATTGCTAACAAGATACTGTAAAATAATTGGACATAAATATCCAGACCACCAATGTTCGAGGTGCAATGGAGAAGATAATATTATTCCAGAGGTACATCTAGAATAAAGAAGAAAAAATGTCAGCTGGAAAGATAAGATGAAAGAGCAATAATGGAGCAGATACAGAGCAATAATGGAGCAGATACAGAGCAATAATGGAACAGATACGACAAAATCAACGGAGACAAGATACTGTACAAAGGCAGAATTATTGTATATTAATGTAACAAAAGTCTTTATTGGAATAGTTGTACATTAATTAGTTTGTTGAAATTGTTGAAAAACTTTACGTAAAGTTAAGTTAGAAAAGTTAAGTTAGGAAAGTTAGATAGACATAGGCCCTCTTTCTTTGACTTTTTTTAGTCTTAGTTTTTAGAAACCAAAAACATGTGTAAATTGTAAACTTACTTTTCTCGTTCTATATAACAAAGGCAGAAGGCATTGCAAAAGGCAAGCCTTCATGCGTTGAAGCACCTTTGCTCTCTCCAATCCACAAAAAATATTTTACTCAGTTAATTAGATAAACATATTCCAATGGAAAAAGCTATGGAACAACAAAACTCAGAAATAACAAAGCTACCCGAACAGGTATATCTATTTATGATTATGAATAGCTAATTTCATAATTCCCAACAATCATGATATGATAAAATAAATTCATATTAGTTACTTTATAGTAGAATTATTCGAAGAATAATATGTTAAGAAGTTTATTAACAAAGAGGAAACGGAGAAATATCCCTAAGGACTATGCCATCCTAAAGGTGAAACCAATGAGGCAAGAAGCCGTGGCGGGGAGTAACCAGAGTAGTGGCGCTGTTTAAGGGAAAAAGTGTCCGGATTACCATGTTAATAGTGACGGAAGAACATATTATTTAAGAATAATCTAGTATATAGTAAGCTAAGATGACTATATTTTATGTACATGGTTGAAGGGAATATTTTGAAAAAAGGCAATTTTATGAAAATGAATGATAATATATCTGATGTGATGGTAGATAAATTTTTCTTGGTTTCTTTAGGGGTATTTTTGTCTTTTCCTCCCTCCAAAACCCTTCCCCGAGATTTTAAATCATATCCTAAGCATTATAATCCATCATCTATCAGTTTTTAACATCTCAAATCCTCTCCACTATCAAGAACAAGTAAATTAGGGCTTCATCTCAAGATCATCTCCTAAGAACAATATTCAAGCCCTTATTTAAGAAAACCAAGAAATTGTAATTCCCAATTCAAGAACGTTCAAGAAAATTGAATTCTCTTCAAATATTAAAGCTCTAAGGTATGTTAAATGTTCATCCATGGGCCCTTTTCACCCATGGAGTTCAAGAACACAATTTAAAATTCAAAGTTACGAATTATACAAGTTATTGCGATTTTTACTATGAATCCCCATGAATTTTTATTCTATATCATGGTTCCTTGAAGTTGTTGTTGTTATTAAACCTAGTATCAAAATTATGCTACAACTAGTTTCTTTAAAATAAAACTATTATCATATTTATGCCATGCATTGCAAGTATTTGATGAAATTCCTCAAAGAGTGAGTTTTGAATAAATGCTTACATATCATGTCCTTAAAATGTTAGTATGATCTTGATATAGTCGATATCGAGTCCTGGGAGTTATGAATACCCAAAAAGTTAGCTGTTTACATAGTTTATGTACTTTCAAAAGAGTTTCAAATCTATTAGAGTATTATCAGTTCAGTTAGTGCATCATGTCAGTAAGCTCAGTTCAGTCTAGTGATTAGAGTGAGTACACCGTTCAGTATACTTCAGTTCAGGTTTGAAATGACCATAGAATACAATTATCAATTATTCAGTTATTATATTTTAGTATTTTAGGTTATAGAATATTTTCAGAATCATGTTATATGCTTGGTCATGCGTTTTCAGAGTTTACAACTTTCATGCATTCATGTCAATTATTCAGTTATCTTAGGCTATTTAGTTAACTATTATTCATGTACATGAGCCCATATATTTAATCCTAACCCCATATAGCATACCAGTACATTCAAAGTACTGACCACATATTCGTTTCTTGTTCTATGATGCCTTATATTATTGGTTCTGATGCTCAGGTTTCCAACCGCACTTACACATCCTAGTACATGAGCAGCAATAGTTGGGGTGAGTCATCGTATTTTGAGGACATACTATATTTATTTTTGTGATTTCAGTTTAGTAGTTAGTTACGGTTAGTTGGGGCCTGTCCTATCAACTCTTACTCAGTCAGTGTTAGAGGCTTGCAAATACTTTAGACAGTCAGTCAGTTTGTCATTATTTTTATCAGTTCCCAGGTATTTGTTTTCTTGTAGTTATTTTTAGATTTATGATTCGGAAATGTATTAGTAGTTAAATTATTATGGCGTATTCAGATATTCCGCATACGTTATTTTGTAATTATTATTCAGTGCTTATATCAGGTACCATTTTATAGGTTAGCTAGTGCTAACTTGTGACCGTAAGCCTCGTTTGGCATCCAGGGAGTATTCCTGAGGCATTACAAACATGGTATCAGAGCCTTTAGTTTTAAGATATCCTAGAGAGTCTTAAAGACATGTCAAGTAGTGTATTTTGCATGGGTGTGAAGCATGCCACACTTATGGACAAGAAGCTACAAGACGTTTAGTAAAAGTTTCCCTTCTTTTAGTATTCATGTCATGCAAAAGATCATGAGCTCTATTTAAAATCTTTTCCTAACCCATCGATCCTTTCATGTACAAAAGATACTTCCCAGAAAGAACAACAAAAGAAGAAACGGGAATAAGCCTTTACCTCCGCCAGTCCAGGAAGATACCTTGAATGAGCATGTCTATCATGCTGAATTTAGAGATA
The DNA here is from genome assembly GCF_002878395.1 of Capsicum annuum. Taxonomy (NCBI): domain Eukaryota; kingdom Viridiplantae; phylum Streptophyta; class Magnoliopsida; order Solanales; family Solanaceae; genus Capsicum; species Capsicum annuum. The sequence goes on along the minus strand of NW_025831170.1, from coordinate 289,193 downwards.
CTTTTAATACCTTAGCTCATTCAGTAGTTTTTTAGAACTAACAATAAGTTGTTTTCCTATCTAAGCTTATGGTTCAGGTTCAGTAGAGTAAGGAAGAGAAGCATAGGGAGAAAGGGAGAAAGAATAAAAGTGCCATAACAAGTAGTTTTGAGCCAAGGTCAGCAAGTAGTAACCATTCCTAGTCCCACCAAAAATTCTCAGCCCCAGCTCCTTTTCAGCTAGTATGCTAGTGCCAAAGTTTAGGAATGGCAGTCATGATGAGGATCCAGGCTCCAAGACCTTGGGTAGTGTGAACAGTAGTTGTACTAATCCACTTTGTGAGGAATATAGTAGGAATCATAATGGTGTGTATAGAGTTGGAAGTGATATATATTTTGGATGTGGCAAACCAGGCCACAGGTTCAGAGAGAGTCTAGTACTTTCTTGGAGGGGAAAGGATTTGTGCCAAAAGGGCTAGTCCAACTAATCATTAGCTCTAGTACATCGCCCAACTCTGCAGGGCACCACTACTAGTACCACTAGTGGTCACCGTTAGAACAAAATTTATGCACTCTAGTCCTGATATGATTAAGAAAGTTCTCCTAATGCGGTGACGTGTATGTTACAGGCCTTTCATATTCTTATGTATACTTTATTAGATACATAAGCCGCATTTCCTTTTGTAACTAAGCTTATAGCTGTTAATTTTGATGTTAGTTTGGATACTCCATTAGACACCGTCTCAGTGTCTACCCTTGTAGGTAAAAATACTCAAGATAGACAGGTATACAGAAATTACCCGATTACAATATTCCATAAAATCACTTCAGTTGATTTCAGAAATAGAGTCGGTCACTTTTAGTTTTTCATAAACCAATCCTTGAGTGAAGGTGGTAGTACCTGACTACTTAAGAGTCAGACATGTTTCCAAATTCTTTTCGGAGTCCTATGATAGCATATAACCTAGAGTTAGAAGTATGAACCCAGGAGATTAGCAGCAGTAGTAGAGTTGGGATAGTGTTTTTTGGATTGAGCAAAGTATGTACTCGATGGGGCTAGTCGTATGAAAAATGAATAAGTTGGATTGAAATAGTGTAGGCAAGAATTTAAGTTTGGTAATTTAAAATTATATGCGTTTTTGATGTTGGCGTAGTAGTAATTCTTATTGTGTAGGGGAAATGTAACTTTAGAGATGTGATATTTGTATGCTATGATGAAAGTAGTATAGTTATTAAAGATTTGTGGATATTCATATTATGTGTTAGAATGTAAGTTCGAATATTTATAGGTTGAGCTTACAGAGAAAGGAGTTGAAAGCTCTAAGTTAATCCATTTTAAGTTGTTACATGATGATTGTTGGTGTTATAGAGGGCTGACCAAGAGTTGTGTCTCAGAAGAAGCACTAACAACAGGTTTTACCTTATCGGACATAGTTTTTATCATTTATGGATATTGTTATACCCTAGATTCTAGAGTAACATGGTGTAATTTCAATTTAGAGATGTTGATTAAGTGGTTCATGGTCTTAGAATAATTGACTTAAGCTAAGGGGATTATGATAGAGCAAGCAACCAAGTCAGGCTTTCAGATTTTAGTAGTAATATCAGTATGTATAGAAAAGCAGTAGGAGATGATGATGCCCAACCCGTTCTTACCTCTGTACCAAGTTTTGTACTTTAGTCATCATTACATCTACTCATGCCTTACATGTCAGCTCTATGATCATAGCTTATATTCGTGCACCTGATAGAAAATCATGTACTCTCCTAGTTCCTAGTATAAGGTATTCCAGTCCACTCAGCAGTACAAATCATGTTCCACATATTCATAAACTCCAAAATCAGGTCATGTAGCTCATGACTCATGTTCTCATGATTTACACTATGTTTAGTTCCAGTACTTATGAAACACTCCTAATGAACAGCGAAATTCAAATTATGTCATGTATACCCTCAATTTAGACCTCTTTGGTGGATCCATAATGTTGATACTCTATTTTTAAGGCCTCTGTTAAGTGTGAAGTTATCCTTTTATGTTTCAGGTCCTCAGGTCCTAACTTTTTAGTGACCTCTCCTTATGTAAGGATAGTGGTTATGAGTAATTATTTGGATAAGAGAAATTGTTGTATGCTTGTTTGATCTAAGGTTATAGGTGGGAAGTAAGATCGAGGATAAGTTTTTAATATATTTCATAGTTATTTTAATTTTTTTGTGTGATTTTCTAAAGAATAGTGCATGGAAGTTTTTAATGATATGTGTTTAGAGAATGTGAAAAAGCTCTTTTATGGTTGTTGCCTAGAATTTATGTGTGGTTATGAAGAGATTCTTGAATGTCATGTCGGTGTAGAAGTGGATAAATTCATTGTGCACTAGTGAATTCATTGTAAGAGGTTGAACTTGTTATTGAAGTGGGAATGAGTATTATTCTTGAGATTAGGAGTTCTGAAAATACAGGGTGTATTCAATTCATGATTCAGACTTATATTACGATGTTATGTGTGCACTTGGTAGAATCGGGCAAGCTTTAAAAATAGAGAGAGAATTCAGTTCAACCCATACTTTAGTAATTAGAATTATCAATGCTCATGTGAGTATCAATAATGGCCTTATGTATAGTGCATTATTAAAGAAGATTCTATAGTTGAGGGAGTATTTGGAGAGTATGTATAAGATTGAAAATGGTAGTTACATTATTTAAGTCATAGTAATTCTATCCTAGCTTATGTTTCATAGGCCTATTTTCCATATCACAAAATTATAGCAATGATGAGATTCCTTATACAAATGTATTATTCAAATCATGCCCAAGATTCTTTGTTCCTTAAGTCATTAGAACTTCACAGAAAGAATGTAGAATTAATACGCCGTATAAGTATTGGCTTTTATTATGAGTTAGCTTTTTATATCCAGCAATTTAGCTTCCCAATCAGACAGACAAGTTCCTGTGGTTATCCATCTTTCCATCTCGTCATGCAATTTGAAGTCTAATGAATATGACTATTCCAAAAGGAAAAATATTTCCATCCCTGTATTTTGCGAGTTCAGCTCAGTTCATGTATCATGCCTCTATTTTAGATTCCAGATATTCGGTCATAATTCAGCCCGTAAGTGTCCCATTCTCTATATTTCCTTAGGATTTCAGCTAAGTCAGTATCATTATAAGGCAAAACTATCCCAGGGGGAAGGTGGGTTAAGTTATAATACCCTGAGTTTTTGTGTCCTAAATATCACATATTTTGTTTTTGAAACAAGACCCAGTTGGAGGTAATGGTTGCTCATAAGTTGACTCACTCATTTCATTCACAGCCATATAACAATTCTTATGTCAGTCTATGTATTCATAAGGTTAGTTCAGTTCAGGTATCATGCCTTAACAAAGTAATAAAATCATGTTAAATTTCATACATGTGCAGTATATGCTCTCAGTTACCTTAGTACAGTACTCTCAGTCTAACCAGTCTCATTCGAGGATTAATGATCCCAAGGAGGAGATAATTAAACACCTCACATTTTTGGGCTAGAATTTAAATCGTTGTTCCTTTGCATACAAACTTGAATCCAATTATTATAAGTATATACATATGTGATTAGAAAATATTTGATGTGGGAATATCTTTGTATATTGATCGAGGTCATCGCATCCTCCTAACTTAAAAATGAGTGGAGGACTTTTCTATCGATAGAGTGTTGAAAAATGCTCTAGCAAGGGTCAACTTTAAACGCGTGTATCTCCTAGAATATGTAGATTCAGGTGTCCTACTATGTACAAAAATAAATATCTTTTAATCTTATTTCCAACGCAACTGGTTTCACCTTAATTCGATATTAGAGTGGAAAGTTATGCTAATTTTACTTCGAAGTTTCTATCTGTCAACTAAGTGACGACTACTCTCATAAGCCATCACTTAGGTGATGACCAAGTCGACGAGCCGTCAGCAAAGTGATGACCCATCATCTCTAGTCGTCAGCCTAGGACAGTAAAAGGAAAATTCCAGCCAAAATGTGATGACTTAGGTGACGAGCTATCACCTAAGTGACTGGCTGTCAACCTTGGTCATCAGTTGAATATTTCTTCCATTTAACTTTGTTTCTTTAGCGGTATTTTTGTCTTTTCCACCCTCCAAAAAACTCCCCCAGGAGTTTAAATCTTATCCTAAGCATTATAATCTATCATCTATAAGTTTTTAACATCTCAAATGCTCTCCACTCTAAGGAACAAGAAAATTAGGGTATCCTCTCATGATTGTCTCCCAAAGAACAAGATCAAGCCCTTCTTCAAGAAAACCAAGAAATTGTAATTTCCAATTCAAGAACGTTCAAGTAAAGTCAATTCTGTTTCAAGATTAAAGATCTAAGGTATGTTAAATGTTAATCCATAGGCTCTTTTCACCCATGGAGTTCAAGAACCCAATTTAAAATTCAAAGTTAAAAAGTATACAAGTTATTGTGATTTTAACTATGCATCCCCGTGAATTTTGTTTCTATATTATGTTTCCATGAAGTTTTTAGTTTTATTAAACCCTACGTATTTTTGAATGGTATTATTCACTGATTTAAGCCTTATTTTTGGGCTTTAGTATCAAAATCATGCTACTACTAGTTGCTTTAAAATAAATTGTTTCCATGTTTAATCTATGCATTGCAAGTGTTTGACTAAATGCCTCAAAGATTTAGTTTTGAATAAATGCTTACATATCATTTCCTAAATATATTAGTATGATCTTGCTATCATTGATATCGAGTCTTGGGGGTTATGAATACCTGAAAACTTAGATGTTTACTTAGTTTATGTACTTTTAGAAGAGTTTTGAATCTGTTTGAGTATTATCATTTCAGTCAGTGCATCATGTTAGAAAGCTCAATTCAAACCAGTAATTAGAGTCAGTTCTGTTTGGAGTAAGATTTAGTACCAAGCGAACCCAGGGATGAGAGTACACCTTATAGTTGAGGGAGTGACCTTTAGTAGCAGTCGCTGTGTTCCATAACTATGTAGCCAACATAGGTGCAGATATTAAACTACCAGTTAGGGGTTGATCTCATACGGTTACCTTCCAGTTGAGGGTAACTCTTACTCCTTTGGGACAACATTTTAATGAATCTACATAGCCAGTGTTAATACCCATGGCACGGTACTGACGTACTGATACCCTTTCAACTGGGGTCAAGTTGGGCCATAATTTGCTCATATTGGGGCATGTCGTTTAGATGATACCTCCTACAGTCTCTGTTTAATATTCAGTATACTTTAGTTTAGGTTGGCATTGACCATAGCACAAAGTTATCAGTTATTCAGTTATCAAATTTCATTATTTTAGTTTACAGAATATTTTCGGAATTATGATGTATGCTTAGTCATGCTATCTCAGATTTTACAGCATTCACGCATTAATGTCAGTTATTCAGTTATCTCAGGCTATTTAGTCAATAATTATTTTTGTACATGAACCCATGCATATCAGCCTAACAATATTTAGCATACCAGTAGATTCAAAGTACTGACCGCATATTCATTTTTTGCGCTATAATTTCCCATATCATAAGTTCAGATGCATAGGTTCCCAACTGTATTTAGACATCCCAGTATATCAGTAGCAACAGTCGTGGTGAGTCCTCATTTTTCAAGGACAGACTATATTTATTTTTATGCTCTAAGTTTAGTAGTTAGTTTACTGCTTGTCCCATCAACTCTTACTCAGTCAGTTTGTCATTATTTTTATCAGTTCCCAGATAGTTGTTTTCCAGCAGTTGTTTATCATATTTATTATTTGGAAATGTTTTAGTATTTAAAATCTTATGGAATATTTAGATATTCCACATACATTATTTTTTTATTATTACTTGGTTCTAACTGCAGGTACCGTCTCATGGGTTAGCTAGTGGTAATTTGTGACCGTAAGAACCGTGTAGTATCCAAGGTGTACTCCCAAGGCATTACAATTTTGGCCTTAGAAATTTTACCTTAAAAACTATTCTCCAGACCAAATATGACTCATGGATACGAGTCGTATGTTGGGGTACGAGTGGAATGATCATGTCGATGGTTGGGGTAAGAGTGGAATGATCCTCTTAGTAACTCATTCTGCCAGGGATACGTATTATAGGTATGGATCCTATGCTGAGGTTACAGCTTGATTTGATAAGTGATATACTGAACAATGTCTGATCCAAAGGTTAAAGCCTGGGTATGATTGGTAGAAACCATTCATGAGATGGGGTTCGAATTGTGAGAGGGTTAATCGTATCCCTATGGAAGGTTCTTAAGGGACTTAAGTGTCGTATTTTTGATATTTCCCTACTTACCCTAATTCTTACCCATTATTTATAATACACTTAGGAGGTTATTTACCCTATAATTCTATTCATCAACACATAGAAAACTATTCCTAAATATTCAACAATTCCCTTAAGAGGTTTTGGGGAAAGAGAGAAAGGGTTTTAACTTGGGTATTTCTTTTGGACTTTCTTTGGTGATTTTATTCCATCATCTTTCTTGGTTTAAGGCATGTGTCTCCTCCCTACATCTTATTTCTAAAAGGTATGGATTTTTATAGTTATTTCATGTTATCAATATTGCATAGTTTATGATTTTCTACTATTAATTAGGGTGTTTTGTTTATAATTGCTATGTTATGGTTTCCTATGGTTTAACTATGCTTTTATATGTATCTATGATGGTTTTGGGCAATTGGATTGCATGGTAATGGTGTAATGGTCTTTAAAATTTGTTTTGGTTATACTATCCCCCCAAGATGTTTGATAAAATGCTTATAAAGATATGTTCATTACATTGACTTCTTTAAATGGAAACCTTAATTTTTTATAGATTATCTATGAAACTATAAATGGTTTAAATTGTTTAAAAGGCTAAAGGCTAATTAGTTATGCTTGTGGAGAGCATAATAGTCCCCCAAGAGGTTAATATAGTATATAGAAAGGGCACTTGAGAGTCCCCTAAAACTAAATGGTTTGGCTATCGATAAATCTTGCAGGTATGGTTGTTATAACGATACCACCAATAAATAGCCTTGGTTAATAAATAGTAATTGGATTGTTTACAGATGGTTTTAATTTGGGCATTAATGGCGAGATGTGTAACTAAGTCATGGATGGTGGGGGTTTTAGGGGTACCGAAACTGGAAACTCATATTTGCCGATATGAGGGGTATTTGATGACTACTTACGGATGTCACATTTTAGGTTGGAGGGATGTACTATTAATCCCATGTTATATCTCCTCGTCGTAAGGCAACACATATTGGGACTCTTTCAACAGAGGGGGTTGATACCATATGGCCCACGGGCATGGTTAAATAGCAAGGTTACACATGCCAGGTAAAAGCTTCTAAATACATGCTAAACACGGATCCCTTTCTCATCACTTATATAGATATCTATGGTTGTTAACATAATTGATGGTTTTACTTGTTTATTTAAATGGCATTACTTTATCTTTATCCTTAGATGAATGCTATTGGTAACTCGCTATCCCGTCTACTGGCGACTGTATGCCCATGGTATATAGGAACTGGTTATTCGACTCCTTCTACATAGTGATTGATTCGGGGAAAATATTTGGATGGAAGTGGCGAGCTTCCATATTTTTGGAAAGCTTTATTTCATGATATAGACATTCTTAGACATTTTTTTTTCATTTTTGTATTCTTTTGGAAAGAGGCTTTGTGGTATATCTGGGGGTTGGTATGGGTAGTATCAGTATTGGTGTCATCCTTGACATTGGAATAAGCTGGGAGGTTGGAATCATCATACATGATTTCTCAATGTTCCATCATATTACATTTTGGGTTTGATTGTCATATTATGTTTTGATATTCTATTTGGGTTGGTATGGTTGTATGGTTGGTTTGGTGTGGGTAGACTCGGTTGGGTCAGTCACGGTTTTGACCCTATCCCAGAGTCTTCATGAGAGCATTTATGTAATCTTATTATTTGCTCAAAATTTAGATCATCTAAGGCTATGAAAGGTGGTTGGGTTAGGTTAAGGGGATGATCCTCGATCCTGGTTAGATTTGGGATGCCCATTTTGAAGACGTCCTTATTCAGGTCATGATAAAAGTGGAGCCTTCCAGTGTATGGAAGCTCACCACTTTAATATGACTCAATGCTATCCCCGAATCCAAATCACTGATCAAGAGAAATGGAAGTATGGCCGTGTAACACCCTGATTTGGCATGGAATTCCTTTAATTTTGACTTTCCATTATCTAGAAAATTGAATTATTTTTCCAACGATATAAGATTTGCCTAAATTCAATAATCTAGTAAGAAGTTATGGATATTTTAAGTTCCAGTCATAAAACACTGTCGTTTGGATCCTTAGCGCGTCGCGGATCAGTGAAAATTTCCAATTGCCTCATTCCAGTGTCCCTCCGCGATATTGGCGCATCACGGAGAGGGTAAATTTCCCATTTGTCAATTTCAAGAGGTTCAGCGCGATAATGGCGCGTCACGCCATGTGCTAAAATGGCATTCCAAAGAGGCACCGCGATGTCTCCACATTGCAGAGTCTTCCCAGTTTCCATTCATCGATTTACAGTGAGCCACTGCGATAGTGGCGCATCGCAGTGGCCACCTAGATCAGAAAAATATACGTTTTCTAGTTTCGCACAAACATTTAAATGGGGTATTTTGGTTAATCACCCACATCCAATCCATCCAAAAACAAAAGATTATTCATATTTCAAGCACTTTATGCTCTTTATTCACCATTCTTTTCAAAAACAAAACCCTAGAAATCAAAAGCTCCTTCTCCAAGAAACCCAAATTCCTCCATTAATTTTCCAAGGAAATTTAAGACTAAGGATTCCCAATAAAAAAACTCTAAGAATTCATCTCCAAATCATCAGTAGAAATCCTAGATTCGAGTTTCGCATCAAAGATCATCAATTTAAGGTATGTGGGGTTTGGACAAGGATAATTCTTTCATCCTTGTGCCCAAACCTTTACTTTAATTACAAATTTAGTGCAAATTATGCTATTTTCCATGAAATTCAAGTTAGGGTTTATACCCATTATCATTACTTGCAAGGTTATGGGATTTCCATTGTTTTAGAAGTTAAAATTACATTACTTTATTCATATTTCAAATCATTTTGCAGTAATATTTAGATTATATGATGAATTATAAGTTTTTACATTATCAAGCATGAATTTTTTAGACGTTTTAACATGATATTGATGCATGGGTTGTTATGCCCCAACTTAAGATTGTTATTTTGATAGTATTTGTGCCATGAGCACCCTTAGATAAGATCATTCACAGATTTTGACAATGATTTGACCTTTTGGTCCTAAGCCAAGATAAAGAATCCACATTGTTTATATGACTTGAGATTTAAAGAAAGAAAATCATAATTGGTTTTATTGTACACCCTTGTGCTAATTTAAAGTGGATTTCTTAAGATTTTGAGAATAAGAATGGGAGTAGTATTTAGCACCGAGATGGGTAGGTTGCTACAGTTTCAGACACCAGAACTACGTGTCAACGTAGGATTTAGATTTATTCCCACTTCTAAGTGGATGACTTAGATTATGATCACTAATATAGAAGTTCTATTCTGATGCAAGGGTAGAACACCCGTACCTAACAGTGGCTAGACGTGGGACTCCATGGATGCTCACATGGTGTATGTCGGTTAGAAGAACCTCCCAAAAAGATGTCCCCTACTCTTCAACAGTCTATTTATTTAAAGTTTTAAGATAAAAGAATATTTTTTAGAATTTATGTTTTTTACGATTCTTAAACTTAAAGATAAACTATTTTACAGATTTAAGAACCAAGTATAATTGCTCACTAGATTTACGTTATATGTTTTATCAATTATGATTTATGATCTTTATATTTTAGATCACCCAGACCTTTGTGAGTCATTTACATTTAGTATTCATGATTTTATAAACTGTGATGATATTGTTTACTTATTGCATCGACCCCTATATACTCAATATATCCTCAAAGTGTTGATCCACATATATGTCTATGTTCTACATTGTCTCTTAATATAGGTTCAGGTGCTCAATCTCAACAGCATGAGTGATTCCTAAGCATCTCATCTATATCTTTGTAGTTGGTGAGTCCTCATAGTTAGGGGACTTAGTTTTTCATACTTTCTTTTTATTAGTAGATGTTCCTTTATTCATTTTAGACAGTTTGAGTCACCTAGGGGCCTATCCTAGTGACTCTCTATATTAAGATAGTAGAGGCTTGTTAGACTACAAGATTTAGTGTTAGACATTTGATTCAGTGTTCAAATTTTCAGTACTGTCTTACCAAGATTTTTGAGATTTATATGCTTTAGGTAAGATTTCCTTATTTATTATGTTTTCATATTCATACTACCCTTATGTTGAGATCCGAACTTAGTATAAAATAGCCAGGGCTAGCTCAGGACTACTTGTAGTTTGGAGCATCATATGAAATCCCGAGAACTAGATTTTAGGGCGTAACAAATTTGGTATTAGAACATAAGGTTTAGAGAATTCTAGGGAGTGAGACAAGATGTGTTACATAGAGTTTTGATCATCGGTGTAAAGCACACCACATCCATGAGCAAGAGGCTATAGAGCATTTATAAGATCATCTCTCTTTTCAAGATCTATCTTGTATTCATTGTCTCTATCCTCTTCTAAATTGTGCTCTCACGACATAAAATGCCTCCTTATTGACCTAATTTCTGTAGAAATAATAACCAACCAGCTCAACCCACAGATCCTTTGAATGAGAATGTATCACATACGGAGTTTTGGGATGCCTTTTAAGCACTAGCCTAAGCTTTAACAGCTAATGTTCAGGGTAACCGTCAGGCCATACTTCCATCTCAGCAAGATAGGGAATTTCCCACTGCCAGGATCTGAGATTTTATAAGAATGAACAAGTTAGAATTCTTTAGGTTAAAAGAAGATGATCGTCGAAAGTTATATCTACATGAGATGAAGAAGATCATCAAAATTATGCATATTTCTAAAGATAAAAGTGTAGAATTGGCATCCTATAGGCTGAAGGATGTTCTATATGATTGGGTAGTGATGTGGAAGAAATGTAAAGGAGAGTATACAACTTCCATGAATTGGCAGATATTTCAGGATGCGTTCTTAGACAAGTTCTTCCCATGTGAGATGAGGGAAGATAAGATAGAAGATTTCAAGAGCCTGAGGGATGGCTCAATGTCAGTGATGGAGTATAGCCTCAAGTTCAACCAGTTCTCTAAGTATGCCCTTGAATAGATGGCTGACCCTAGGTCAAGCATGAGTAAGTTTGTGACCGGTGTGTCCGGGTTGGTAATTAAGGAGTGTAGGACTGCTATGTTCATTAGAGAAATGGATCTTCCTATATTGAAGATGTATGGTTAAACTATTGAGGCAGAGAAAGGGAAAGAAAGGGAGACCAAATAAGAGGGCTAGAACATGGCAGTTTGATCATAGTTAAGTAGATCTGGCGGAGGAAATCGTTCGTATTTTTAGAATCATTCATCTATGCCTGCACCATCTTTAACCAGTGCTTCTGCACCCATAAATAGGAAAAAATAGTGGGTTAAGTCTTCTATGCCCAATTATTATAATAGTGTGAGTGAGAAGCCTAAACATCCCCCATGTGCTAAGTGTGGTAAAAATCATGGAGGTAAATGTCTTTAGGGCCAGAAGGGTTGTTATTGTTGTCCCTAATAGTGTCATAGAATCAAAGAGTGCCAGTACGCTAGATGGGGTAATAGAGATATTTGTCCTAAAACATAGGCTAATAGTGCACTAGCTCCTCTAGGTTACCTAACTCCTCCTTAGGGAGCAACATCCATTACTGGTGGCGGTCAATGCCAGAGTCAATTTTATGCTTTACCATCCCATTGGGAGTAGGATAATTCACCAGATATGGTTACTGGTATGCTTCGTGTCTTTTATTTTGATGTCTATATGTTATTAGACCCTGGGTCGAGTTTCTCTTATGTGACCCTATTAGTTGCTGTGAATTTTGAGATAAGTTCAGAAAATTTCCCTGAGCCCTTCTTGGTGTCTACTCTAGTAGGTGAGTCAATTGTTGCCAAATAAATTTATAAAAAGTGTTCTAGCACTGTTCTTCATAAATTCATGTTAGCAGACCTAATAGAGTTAGATATGGTTGACTTTGATCTTATTCTTGGTATGGATTGTCACTATTCTTGTTATGCTTCTATAGGCTGTCGCACCCTTGTGGTGAAATTTTAGTTCCCCAAAGAGCCAGTCTTTGAGTGGTCAGGAAATTCAGTGTCTCCCAAGAGTCATTTCATATCTTACCTTAAGGACAAAAAGTTGATATCTAAGGTTGCATTTATCATATAGTTCGAGTCAAAGAAAAAAAGTCTGAGACTCCAACACTTCAGTCAGTCCGAGTGGTCAACGAGTTTCCTGATGTTTTTTTAGAAGATCTCTGGGTGTACCTCCTGATAAAGAGATAGAATTTGGTATTGACCTTCTCCCAAATACTACGCTATTTCTATACCTCCTTATCATATCGTTCCCATAGAGCTTAAGAATTTGAAGGAACAACTCAAATATTTTCTAGATAAAGGTTTCATAAGGCCTAGTATTTGTACATGGGGTGCTCCCATCCTATTCGTGCGTAAGAAAGATAGTTCTTTTGGTATGTGTATTGACTATTGTCAGCTAAATAAAGTTACAATTAAGAACAAATATCCTCTTCCAAGAATTGATGACTTGTTTGATCAACTCCAAGGTGCAAGTTATTTCTCAAAGATAGACCTTAGATTCGTCTATCATCAACTTAAAGTAAGGGAATGTGATATTCCAAAGACAACCTTTAGAACCTATTATGGTCATTTTGAGTTTCTAGTCATGTCTTTTGGGATAAACAATGCCCCATCAACTTTTTGGACCTTATCAATCGAGTGTTCAATATGTATCTGGACATGTTTTTCATAATATTCATAGATGACATCCTTGTGTGCTCCCGTAGTGAGGATGACCATGTAGATCATCTTAAAGTTGTCTTGCAAACTCTTAGAAACCGTCAATTGTTTGCCAAATTCAGTAAATGTGAATTTTGGCTAAGATTAGTATCCTTTTTCGGTCATATTTTCTACGCCTATGGCATTAGAGTCAATCCCCTAAAGACAGAAGCATTAAGAAATTGGCCTAGACCTATCTCTCTTACAGATATTGGGAGTTTCTTGGGTCTAGGTGGTTATTACCACTATTTTTTGAAGGTTTCTTTTGTATCGTGTCTCTTATGTCTATATTGACCGAAAATAAAGGTATGTTCCTGTAGTCAGATTCCTGCAAGAAGAGATTTCAGGATGTTGAAGACTAGACTCACTTCAGCCCTAGTTCTAGCATTACCTGATGGTATCGATGACTTTGCTGTTTATTGTGATGACTCTAGAGTTGTTTTAAGTTGTGTGTTGATGCAGAGAGGTAAGGTCATAGCCTATGCCTCTACATAGTTGAAGCCTCATGAAAGGAATTACACAACCTATGACCTTGAATTAGTTGCTATGGTGTTTACTTTGAAAATATGGAGACATTATCTGTATGGTGTGCATGTTGATGTGTTCATGGACTACAAAAATTTTAAGTATGTGTTAACTTAGAGGGAGTTAAATCTTTGTCATAAAAGGTGGTTGGAGTTGTTGAAGGAGTATGATATGAGTGTGTTGTATGGGCAATGTAGTGGAAGACACCCTCAGTAGGTTGTCTATGGGCAGTGTTTCTCATGTGGAGAATGATAAGAAAAAGTTAGATCGAGAAGTTCACTGTTTGGCTAAATTGGGTGTTGGGTTGGTTGATTCAGCTGAAGGGAATGTTTGGGTTTAGAGTAGTTCCGAATCTTCTTTAGTTTCGTAAGTGAAGGAGAAGCAAGATAAGGATTCTAGTTTTGTCAAACTGAAGGAGTCGGTTAAAGACCAAAAAGTATCGGTTTCTCCCAGGGGGAGATGGTGTTTTAAGATACCAGAATAGATTGTGTGTGCCTTGAGTTGTTGAGTTAAGACAGAGAATTACAGATGATGTGCATGGTGCATGTTATTTGATTCATCCAGGTGCTACATACCAAGATGTACCGCAACTTGTGGGAAATATATTGGTTAAGTGAAATGAAGAGAGATATAGCGAATTTTATAGCAGAGAGGTACTTAGTTTACTTCCTAGTTTTGGAGAGCTTTCCAAAAGGATCTTTGTACCTAGTACATCTTAGTTCATCTTTCCACCCTCAGGCAGATGGTCAAGTAGAGAGGACCATCCAAACTCTAAAGGATATAATGAGGGCATGCGCTGTTGATTTCAAGTGTAGTTGGGATGATCATTTTCCCTTGATTGAGTTCTTCTATAATAATAGTTATCATGCTAGAATTCAGATAGCTCCATTTGAGGCTTTTTATGGGAGGAGATATAGATCACCCATAGGTTGGTTCAAACTGGGTGACACCACTTTGCTTGGGCCTAACGCAGTTTTTGAAGCTATGGAGAAAGTTAAGTTGATGAGATAAAGATTGATAATAGTCCAGAGTCATTAGTAATCCTATGTAGATGTGAGAAGAAGGGACCTCGAGTTTGAAGTTGGTGATTTAGTGTATTTGAAGATTTCACGCATGACAGGGGTGAAGAGATTTGGCAAGAAGGGAAAGCTTAGCCATTGACATATTGGCCCCTATAGAATTCTGAGTCATGTTGGGAGAGTAGCTTATGACCTTGAGTTGCCTGTATACTTGTAATCTGTTCATCCAGTGTTTCACATCTCTATTCTTAAGTAGAGTATCGGTTACTCCAGTATTGTAATTCCTTTAGATAGCTTAGATGTTCACAACAGCCTTTCTTACGAAGATATTCTAGTTGAGATTTTAGATCATCAGATCCATAGACTAAAGAAAAAAGAAGTTCCATTGGTCACTGTTCTTGGGCGGAATCAATCTGTTGAGGAAGCCACTTGGGAAGCAGAAGCAGATATGCAAGCCAAGTACCCTCACCTTTTTTCTGCAAACTAAGATGTAGCTGAAGGTAACACTTTTACTTCATTCAATTCTTTTATAATTATACTATACATTCAGCTATATAGTTGTCCTCATGTAAGTTCATGCACTCCTAGGTTACTCAGAAGCATAGAATGATTTAGATTCAAACTCGCAGTTTTTTCCTCTTGTACAAGCTATCTTATTTTCTCAAATTCATCAGAAATTTCAGCTTAACTAGCCATATTCGATGATGAATATTCCCAAAGGGGAGATATTGTAATACCCCACACTTTTTTCTAGCTTAAATTCGTCCCTAGACTATTTATCTGACGACTCTGCGCAGTTTTCAACCTTTCCCTAATCAACTTAACTTTTTCCATAGCCTCAAATACCAAATTAAGACCACTCACAGCTGTTTCACCCACCTCGAACCAACCTATGGGTGATCTGCACTCCCTCCCATATAAGGCTTCAAACGGAGTCATGCCAATGCTATAGTGGAAACTTTTATTGTAAGCAAACTCTATCAACGGTAACTGATCATCTAAACTTCCCTTAAAGTCAAGTGCACAAGCTCTCAACATATCCTCTAAGGACTGGATGGTCCACTTATCCTGACCATCGGTCTGTGGATGAAAAGCAGAATTCAAAAGCACTTGGGTACCAAGACCCTTCTAAAAAGCTTTCCAAAATTAAAAGTGAACTGAGTACCCCTATCCGAAATGATAGACAGCGGAACTCCATGCAGTTTGACTAGCTCTCAGATATACAATCTAGCTTAATCCTTAGCAGTATATGAAGTATGAACAGGCAAGAAATGAGCAAACTTAGTTAATCTATCAACCACAACCCAAATGGAATTATTATGGCGTCGGGAAGGAGGTAAACCAATCACGAAGTCCATATTTATCTCTTCCCACTTTCGGGTGGGAATACTAAACTCTTTCATTATACCACCAGGTCTTTGATGTTCAACCTTAACCTATTGGCATGTTTCACACTTAGCTACAAATGCTGCTATATGTTTCTTCATGCCACTCAACCAATAGATTTCCCACAAGTCTTGGTACATCTTGGTGGCAGCAGGATGAATAGAATATCGCGCCCCGTGTGCTTCAGCCATAATCCTCTATTTCAGATCATCAATATTTGGGACACACAATCTACCCTGCAATCTCAACACACCATCTCCCCCTTGGGAGAAAACCTCTACTTTTTTGTCCTTGACTGACTCCTTCAGTCTGACCAAACTAGCATCTATGTATTGCCTTTCCTTTACTTCCGAAACCAAGGAGGATTCGGAACTACTCTGAACCCCTATACTACCTTCAGCAGAGTCAAATAACCTAACCCCCACTCCAGCAAAACGATGTACATCACGAGCCAACTTTTTCTTACCTTCTACCACATGCGAAACACTACGCATGGCCACTCTATTTAGGGTATCTGCCACAACATTGGCCTTGCCCAGATGTACAACACACTCATATCATAGTCCTTTAATAATTCTAACCATTGTCTCTACCTAAGATTCAATTCTCTCTGGGTAAACACATACTGCAGACTCTTATGTTCAGTGAAAACATCAACATGGACACCATACAAATAGTGTCTCCCGATTTTCAAATCAAACACAACAGTAGCCAACTTAAAGTCATGCGTGGGGTAATTTTTCTCATGGGATTTCAACTGTCTAGAAGCATAAGCTATCACCTTACCCTTCTGCATCAATACGCAATCCAACCCAACTCTCGAAGTATCACAGTACACCAAAAAACCATCAACACCATCAGGCAAAGTCAAAACAGGGGCTGAAGTGAGTCGAGTCTTCAACTCCTGACAACTCTTCTCACAAGATTCAGACCACAAGAACTTCACTTTCTTTTGGGTCAACCGAGTCATAGGAGAAGCTATGGAGGAGAAACCCTTGACAAAACGTCGGTAATAGCCAGCTAAACCCAAGAAACTTCGGATATCAGTTGGAGAAATAGGTCTAGGCCAATTTCTAATAGCTTCAGTCTTTTGGGGATCAACTCTAATACCCTCAGAAGAAATGATATGACCTAGAAAAGCAACTGACCTTAGCCAAAACTCACACTTACTGAATGTGGCAAATAACTTATGATCTCTAAGGATTCGCAAGACAGTTTGGAGATGATCAGAATGTTCATCCTCACTACGGGAGTACACCAGTATATCATCAATGAACACTATGACAAACATATCCAGATATGGTCTGAACACTCGATTCATGAGGTCTATGAAAGCTGCTGGGGCATTAGTTAACCCGAAAGACAAAATAAAAAACTCAAAATTGCCATAACGAGTTCGTAAAGTGGTTTTCGGGATGTCACACTGCCTAACTTAGAGTTGATGATAGCCAGAACGAAGGTCTATCTTTGAGAAATAACTTGCATCTTATAATTGGTCAAACAAATAATCTATTCTCGGAAGGGGGTACTTATTTTTTACGGTGTCTTTATTCAGTTGGCGGTAATCAATACACATACACAAAGAGCCATCTTTCTTTCTCACAAACAACACAATAATACCCCAAGGAGAAACACTAGGCCTTATGAAACCCTTATCTAGTAGATCTTTGAGTTGCTCTTTCAACTCGTTGAGTTCTGCAGGGGCCATACAGTAAGGAAAAATAGAAATGGGCTGAGTATCAAGAAGAAGATCAATCCTGAACTCTATCTCTCTATCAGGACGTATCCCTGGGAGATTATTCGAAAAGACATCAGAAAACTAATTGACAACGTTAACAGACTGGTGAGTTAGAGTCTCAGACTTGGTGTCTTTGACTCTAACCAAATGGTAAATACACCCCTTGGAAATAAGCTTTCTAGCTTTGAGGTAAGAGATAAAATGACTCTTAGGTGACACAGAATTCCCAGACCACTCAAACACGGATGTAACCAAAAACTGAAACTTGACCATTCAGGTCTGACAATCAATAGAGGCATAAGAAGAATACAGCTAGTCCATACCCAGAATCACATCAAAATCTACCATGTCTAACTCAATCAGATGAGCCAACAAGACTCTGTGAAAAACGGTAACAGGACAATTTTTATACACTTTTTGGGCAACAATCAAATCACCCACTGGGTAGAAAGTATGATAGGCCCAGGAATAATATCAGGACTCATTTAAAAATTCACAGCAATCAAAGGTGTAACATATGAGAAACTGGATCCAGGATCTAACAAAGCATACACATCAAACTGAAATATATGAAGCATACCAGTAACAATATCAGGAGAGTCCTCCTGTTCCTATAGGGACTGTAAAGCATAGAATTTATTTTGGCGCTGCCCGCCAGCATTGCTAGAAGAGGCGCCCTGAGCTGGGGCAGGGCGAGTCACTGGAACTGGAGCTCTAACAGTCTGAGTCTTGGTCTGAGGGCGAGAGTCACGACGCCCTTGTCCATCTTGTGTACAATCTCTAACTTTGTGACCCATGTCACCACACTGGAAACAACCCCTCTTCTCACCCCAACACTCACTCGAATGAGCCCTACCATACTTAGGACACAGAAGATGATTTGGCTTACTGCCAGCATTGTATTGGAAGCTGGTTACATATGACCTGCTACCTTGCTCCTGCCTACCTCTAGGCACAGGAGCACTAGCTAATGATGGTTCTGGCATAGACGAATATCCTGATACTGAGGGCGACTCTCTCCCTGCAATCTAGTCTGACCCTGTCCATGCTGCTCGAACCTAGCTTTCTTATTCCCTCTCATTCTATCTTTCTCCTTAATCTTTTCTGCCTCAATCTATTAGGAACGAGTGATCATCCTAGAAAGATTCATCTCACTATTCAGCATAGCAGATCTATACTTCTTAATCACATAATTTGACACTCCAGTCACAAACTTACTCATACTAGCCCGATTATCAGCCACTAAGTCTGGAGCATACTTGGCCAACTGATTGAACTTTTGATAGTACTCCCTAAAAGTCATAGAGCCTTGTCGCAGGTTCACAAACTCTTTTACCTTCATCTCCCTTATCTCCAAAGGGAAAAACATATCCAGGAATGCATCCTGGAACTCTTGCCAAGTCATAGGGACAACTCCCTTACCTCTACCTTTCCTCCAAACAACAACCCAGTCATAAGCGAGGTCTTTCAAACTAAATGTAGCCAACTCTACACTATGTTCCTCAAATACATGCATCACCTGAGTAATCATCTCCACCTCCTCTAAAAACAATCATGGATCCTTATCAGACTTGGACCCATAGAATTTCGGTGGATTTATCCGCATGAAGTCACAGATCCTAGCAGCAGCTGAATCACCTCCCTGCTACTGTGGAGCTGGGGCCGGGTTGGCCTTAACATTTGCAGTAACAGCTTAGGCCAGTGCCTGAAAGGCTGTCCAAAGTTCAGCATGAGACACATTTTCATTCAATGGGTCAGCGGGTTGAGGTTACTGACCATCATTATTTCTTCTCACTCGACGTGGAGGCATATTTCTGAAAGAGGAGAGCAAGAATCAATATCAGAGAAAGACACTTTCAGCACGATAGACTTCTGAAAGAAAGAATCACATTTTTTTCTAAAACATCTTGTAGCCTCTTACTCATAAATGTTGCACGCTACACACCAATAATCAAGACTCTACTTAACGCGGCTTGTCAGACTAGGACACCTTAAAACCTTAGTCTCTAATACCAAGTTTGTAATGCCCTAAAAATGGGTCTCGAAGCGTCACACGGTACTTGAGGCTATGAGTGGCCCCAAGCTAACCCTTTGAGCCATTTTCATTTAGTTCAACATAAATCAACGGGGTTTCCATAAATAAATCTCAAATATCAACAGAGTAATCATCATCCAAGAATAAAAGAATTTAAGAAAGATAACAAAATACGAGGTATTAGTCAACTCCCACTATCTATACTAGTCTGACAAGCCTTTAAGAAAATCAATAAAACCAGCGAGCTAGTGAGACATGCCCTAACTGTCTCATACTCAGTTATAAAATGTAAATAACTCCGCGAAACCAACATTAGACATCATGTCCTCAGAACATGAGGACACACCACAACAAAGGATGTAGAACAGCGTGCCCGAAAAATCACTATTGAACCTGGAACTAATCACCTGAACCTACATTCTGAGAAAATGCAGCCCACATCCGAAGATGTAGGTCAGTACCATGGAAAAGAACCGAGTATATGGCAGTGTATGCAGTTGTATATACATCATCATCATAAATATTTATAAGAAATATGCAGGATGTATGAAAGACTTACATAGCCCAAAGAAAATCATCATAATCATGAGAGGATTAAATAAGTATAATAACACATGTGAGTCAAGATTTCTTGAGTCATAAGATTGTCTGAAGTCTAAAGATTCATGGCTTCACTGAGAGTATCGTGGAAACATGACATGGATATAAGGACATGGCTAATGTTTTGGGTACACAACTATTACATGTTTGATGAAAGACTCCTATGAATGTAGTATGTATTATGATTTAGCCAAGTTTTCCAGCAAATCATGCTATGTCAGTTTCCTTCTATCGAGTCCTGTGGATACTTGAACCTGAAACATTAGCTATGTTCCTAGATCTAAGTCATGTTTTCATGATACTCTCAGTCAATCTATGAACTCTT
Organism: Capsicum annuum; assembly: GCF_002878395.1. Lineage (NCBI taxonomy): Eukaryota > Viridiplantae > Streptophyta > Magnoliopsida > Solanales > Solanaceae > Capsicum > Capsicum annuum. The sequence continues at coordinate 268,635 of NW_025831170.1, read as the reverse complement.
ATACTTCAAATAGTCTTATGAGTCAGGAAATATCTCCATGATCTCATGACTCAGTCAGTTGTAGATATCAGGCCATGGAAATTCAGTAATTCAATCCATGCTCAATTTAGTTTAGTAAATCATGTTCAGTTTCCATTCAGATGGGAGTAGGAATTAGCACCGAGTGAACCCAAGGATGGGGACTCACCTGTTATACGAGGATGTGATTCTTAGAAGCAATTCTTGCATTCCAGAACTATGTAGCTAGCATAGGTTAAGACATCATAGCCTGTTATATGAGGGTAGATGAGGTGCCTTAACCTATTATGTGATGGTTCTTACCGTTCTTGCTAGATTTACCCATTATATGAGGGTTATTCACACGTTTTCCTTTCCAGTGGCGCGGTATTAACACTCTTTTAATCAGGCATAGATTGGACCCTAGCTCAGCTATTATAGAACATTTGGGGCATATCGATTAGATACTAATTCCCATAATTTGATGTTATAGAATCAGGATTGTCAGATAAAGTCAGTCAGTCACAGTAATAGAACTCAGTTAGTTCTTCAGATTTCAAGACTATCAGATATAGTGAACTCAGTCATAGTACGAAACTCAGATAGTTCCATCAGAGTCAGGAATGTCAGCTATAGTCACCCATGTTATCAGTTATATTCAGATACAGTCATTCATGTTATTAGTTATGTTATGTTATCAGTATCTAGGTTTAGTAGTCATGCTACCATAGAATCAGTATTATGTTATAGCGTTGTCAGTTACAGTTGCATATTTATGTATGCATTCTCACGTTCATGTTAGACAGTCAATTAGCATTATTCATGCATGTGAACCATTGAATATAGCCTACCTCACATGTATACACGGTACATATGTACTGATGCATTTGCGCTATGGTGCTTTCTTTTTATTTTACACCATAGGTTCAGAGACACGAATTCCAGATCAGCAGTAGATTCCAGTTTTCGCAGTCAGAGTAGAAATGAGTCCTCATTCTACGAGGAGATAATGATTTTCTATTATCTCATTGATTAGCTCATTAGTTAGAGTTAGTTGGGGCATTTCCCATCAACTCCTTATTCAGATTCTGTAGAAAATAGAAGCTTTCAGATTAGATGCAGACTAGATACAGACTATCATGATTTAAACTTAAGTTTTGTTTTGGGTATTCTCTTACCCCACACAGATGTTACATTATTCAGTTATGTTCATGATCGAACCTTATGGCCTTTTAGTGCATGTTTTCACATTATTATGTTATCTTATGCAGTATACAGGTACAAATATTAGTCATGGGTTAGCTTGTGGTCCTTCGGGGTCATGAGCACCGTGTGGCATTTCGGTTCAGCAAATCGAGTTATTACAGGATCCTTGTTCACAACCCCACATACTTTATTACCCACGATTTGATGTAGAAAACTTTACTTTGAAACCCTTGGATATGATATTGAAATCTTGTCTTAAGATTCTTGGATTAGGGAACTTAATTCTTGGTTTTTCTTAAAGAGATTGTAATGAAGTCTTGAAATTCTTGAATTGAGATTAGGGTTTGTCCTTGAGGGAGGCTTGTAGAGACATTATGGCTAAAAGTGAAAATAATGCTCCTTAAGGCTTTAATTATCTATTTTGGATGAACTAGGGTGGAGCAAAGGACTTATTTTCCCTTAAAATGTGGAAATAAAAAATAAAAAATAGGTGCATGCGATGGAGCGCGCCTTCCACACTAATCGCGCGACCTCACTGCCTCTCTCACAAAAATGTCTACAACTTTTCACTCGGGTATTGAATTTAAGCAAAATTGTTATAGTTGGAAAACTAATTAGATTATCTACTATTTAGTGGGTCTTAATCTGCCAAATTCCACATGAACATTAAGTAATACTCGTTCAAAGATGTCCCTTATGAAAACCAACACCAAATTTTGATCGATTCAAAACCTTTTAGCTCACATTACTCGAAGTTCCTCTTATGAACATGTTTAATACATCACAAGCTTTTTTTTTTCACTAGGATAATCATCATAAGTCATGCACTCAAATATGAATTATGGAATTAGAGGTTTCACATGATGGAACATGGTTTATTTTCTAGCCTAGAAGGATATGAGGTATTACAATATCTCCCCTTGGGAATATTTATCCTCGAAGAGATCCACTAGACTGAGAGGGTCTGAGATTACGTATTAACTTAGCATGATTCATAACATGACTGCATGACTAAATTGACTTGTGAATGCATGAATTAACATAAAACTAACTATAAAAAGCTAGAACTAAGAATGGAAAAAAGGAATCCAAGGAAACTTGTTACCTTAAAAAGAGTCTGAACTTATGGGGAGAAGGTGAGGATACTTGGATCGCATATCTACTTTCACTTCCCAAGTGACACTCAATATGACTGATTTCGCCAAAGAATTTTGACCAAGGGAACTTCTTTGTTCATCAATCTACAAGGCTAATGATCAAGAATTTAAACTGGAATCTCTTCACAAGAGAGGTTATCATGAATATTTGTGCTTTCTAAGGGTACTACAACAGCTGGATCACCAATACATTTATTTAATAAAGATACACGGAACACAGGGTGAACGGATGACAAATTTGTAGGTAATACAAGTTCATATGCCACCTTCTCTATATGGCTCAATATCCTGAAAGGACCAACGTATCGAGGATAAAGCTTCCCCTTTTTGCTAAATCTCTTCACCCCTTTCATTGGTGAAACCTTCAAGTAAACTAAGTCATCTATTTCGAACACAAGTTCCTTTCTCCTAGCATACGAATAGGATTTATGATGACTCTAGGCTCATTTTAACCTTTCTCAAATCAACTTAAATTTCTCTATGTCTTAAAATACCATATCTGGACCTATTAAAGTGACCTCACCCACTTCAAAACAAACGACTGGTGATCTATACCTCCTTCTATAAAGATCCCCAAATAGGGCCATCTGAATGGTAGCATCATCACTATTACTGTAGGCAAACTCGATCAACGGTAAGTGCTCATCCCAATTACCCTTGAAGTCAAGAACCCATTCCCTCAATATATCCTCAAAGGTCTGAATAGTCTTCTCTGTCTGACCATCTGTCTGATGATTAAAAGATAAACTTAGATTAACTTGGGTTCCAAGACCCTTCTGAATGGCTTTCCTAAAATAAGAGGTAAAATAAGTACCCCTATCTGAAATAATGGCTAAAGAAACTCTGTGCAATCTAACCAACTCTCTAATATAAGTCTTAGCATAATCTTAGGTTGAGTAGGATGTGTGAAATGGCAAGAAATAGGTTGATTTTGTCAACCTATCTACAATAACCTAAATCGAATCATGCTAACGACATGAATATGGTAACCCTATTATAAAGTCTATGTTCACCTCTTCCCAGTTCCTAGTGGGAATTCTAAAGTCTTGTAATGTACCACTTGTCCTTTGATGCTCCACCTTAACCTGCTGACAAATGCAACACTTTGCCATAAATTTTGTGATATTTTTCTTCATACCACTCCACCAGTAGACTTCCCGTCGATCGTGGTATATCTTAGTGGCTCTTGAACGAATAGAGTAATATGCACCATGTGCTTCGATCATAATCTACTTCCTTAAACCACTTATGCACGACACACATAGTCTATCTCAATATAATATCTCCCCCTTTGGAGAAAACCTCAAACTTTTAATCTCTAATTGACTCCTTAACTTAACTAGAATGGGATCCTTATCTTGATTCTCTTTAACTTTAAAAACTAAGAATGATTCTAAACTACTCTGAACCCAAACGTTCCCCTCAGCTGAGTCAACAAACCTCACACCTAATCTATCCAACCGATGAAATTCACATACAAATTCTTTATTATTATTTTCCACATGACAAACACTACTTATAGATAGTCTACTAAGGGCATCAACCACAATATTGGCCTTGCTCTAATGATACTAAACACTCATGTCATAGTATTTTAAAAAATCCAATCATCTTCTCTGACGGAAATCTAACACCTTCTGTGAAAACACATATTGCAAGCTCTTGTGGTCCATGAAGGTATCAACATGCACCCCATAAAGATAGTTCCTTAATATTTTCAAGGCAAACACAATAGCAGCTAACTCAAGATCATGGGTAGGATAGTTCTTTTCATGAGGCTTAAGTTGTCTAGAGGCATAGGCTATGACCTTACATCTCTATATAAAAACACAGCCCAAACCAACTCTAGAAGAATTAAAACGGATAACAAATCCATCTGTACCATCAGGTAATGCCAAAATAGGGGTTGAAGTAAGTCGAGCCTTCAACTCCTGTAAGCTCTTAGCACACGAATCTGATAACTAAAAAATAACTTTATTTTTAGACTATAGACATGAGGGATGTAATAAATGAAAAATCATCAACAAACCATCGGTAATAGCAAGCTAAATCAAAGAAACTCCTTATGTCTAATGGAGATATAGGTCTAGGCCATTTTCTTACTGCTTTGGTCTTTTGCGGATCAACTCTAATGCCATCACCAAAAATAAGGTGACCGAGAAAAGCTACTAAACTTGGCCAAAAATCACACTTGCTAAATTTGGCGAACAACTGGTGATCTCTAAGAGTTTACAACACAATCCTTAGATAGTCTACATGGTCATCTTCGCTGCGGGAATGAACAAGATATCATCAATAAATACTATGACAAACATGTCCAAATACTGTTTGAACATTATGTTCATTAAGTACATAAAGGCTGTTGGGGCATTTGTTAGCCCAAAGGACATGACTATGAACTCAAAGTGACCATAACGGGTTCTGAAAGCTATCTTTGGAATGTCACATTCCCTTAATTTAAGATAGTGATACACGCATCTAAGGTCTATCTTAAATAAGTAACTTGTACTTTGAAGTTAGTCAAATAAGTCATTAATCCTAGGTAGAGGATATTTCTTTTTTATTGTGACTTTATTCAACTGACAGTAGTTGATGCACATTCAGAGAAAACAATCTTTCTTGTGCACGAATAGAATGGGAGTGCACCATGGAGATACACTAGGCCTTATCAAACCTTTATCTTAGAGGCCTTTAAGCTGCGCTTTTAACTCTTTTAAATCAGCTAGAGCCATACGATAAGGAGGAATAGAGACGAGGTGAGTATCTAGAAGAAAATCATACCAAACTTTATTTCTCTATCTGAAGGTACCCCTGGCAGATCTTTGTGAAAGACTTCAGGAAACTCATTGACTACTTAGACTGGCTGAATTGTTGGAATCTCAGACTTAGTGTCTTTGACTCAAACTAAATGATAGACGCACTCTTTTGATATTAAATTTCTGGCCTTAAGATAGGATATAAAATAACTCTTGGGAGATACTAAATTACCTTCCTACTTAAAGACTGGCACATCGAGAAACTGAAACTTTACCACTCGGGTGCAACAATCTATAGATGCATAGAAGCAAAGGACCAAATCTTTGCCCAGAAAGATATTAAAATTGACCATTTCTAACTCTATTAAGTCTGCTAATATGATCTAATGAAGGATAGTGATATGATACTTTCTATAGACTTGTTCGGCAATAACTGACTTGCCCAATGGAGTAGAAACTATGAAGGGCTTAGAGAGTTGTTCAAGACCTGCCCAAAATTTACTGCAACTAACGGGATCACATAAGAAAAATTTAACCCTGGGTCTAACAATATGAAAACATCAAGATGAAAGCCACGAAGTATACCAATAACAACATCTGGTGAACTCTCCTTCTCCTGATGGGATAGTAAGGAAAAAAATCAATTCTTGCACTGACCACTATCAGTACTGGATGATACGTCCTGAGGAGGGGCTGGTGACCTAGTGGAGCTAATGCACTAGCAACCTGAGTCTGGGGACGATCATACCTGATTTCTTCCTTAGTATATGGACACTCTTTGATTTCGTTACCTAACGTACCACAACCATTGCGAACCTTAGTTCCCCCTAAACACTTACCAGGATAAGCTTTACCATACTTAGCACATGTCAGATAATTGGTCCTTCCACTCATACTATTCTGAGACCTTGACATAGAAGTCTTACCCCACTGCTCCTAGTTAGTTCTGGGTACAGTAGTGCTGGCTGATGATGGCATTGGTCTATGAGAGAGACTTTAAAACTGGGAGCGATTTCCCCTTCAAAATCATGTTTGGCCATACTCAAACTGTCTGGTCCTAGCCTTCTTATTCCCCTTCTCTCTCCCCTTCAACTTCTCTACCTTAATTTATTGGGCATGAATTATCAGCCTAGCAAGATCCATATCCCCATTAATCATGGAAGTCCTACACTCTTTGACTACCAATCCAGATACTCCAGTAACAAACTTACTCATACTAGATCTACAGTCATCTATCAAATTTGAAGAATACTTAGACAATAGATCAAACTTAAGGCAGAACTTCTTCACTGTCATCGAGCCCTACCTAAGGTTCATGAACTCCTATATCTTAGCTTTCCTCATCCCAATCATAATGAACCTATCTAGGAACGCATCCTAAAATACCTGCCAACTTATAAGAGTTGTATTCTCATCTCTACCATTCTTCCACAGATCAACCATGTCATAAGAAATATCCTTCATCCTGCGGGATGCCAATTCTACACTCTCCTCCTAAATAACATGCATAATTTAGGTGATCTTTTTCACCTCATCAAAATAAAGTTGTGGGTCCTCACCTACTTTTTACCTAAAGAATTAAGGCAGATTCATTCTTATAAATCCATAGACTGTGGCTGTAGCTAAATCACCATTCTACTTAAGTGGGACTTCAGCTTTACTGTTGCTATTGGTAGTCACATCTTGGTCCAATGCTTGAAAAGCAGCTTAAAATTTAGCATGGTATACTTTCTTATTCAGAGGGCAGCGGGTTGGGGTGGTTTTTTAATCATTTATGCGTTATTAGCTCGGCTTTTTATCTTTTTTATTATATGTCAAGGCTCTACGTAATATGACATATCTTAGTCCCTAGGACTCGTTAAACATTAGGCTTTAATATCAAGTTTGTAACACCCCAAAAACGTGTTCTAAGATGTCAAATGGTGCTTAGGACTATAAGTAGCCCTAATCTAACCTTTTGAGCCTTATACTAATTCGGAAACTCAAAATAAAGGTAACTTAGGCATGTGAATCTACTGAAATACTGAAATACTATATTTGTTGTCTTAACTAAACTGAGTTTAAATAAATATAATGTCTGAAAAGGCTTAAATTGAAAATCTAATCAACCAACACTGGAAATCTGAAATATGTCAAACTGTCTAATAAGCCTCTACTTCTAATAACTAAATTATTGCTGGGATAGGACCTCAGCTGACTCGAACAGAACTAAAAACAACTGAGCAAATACTGCACAAAGATAAAAGTCTGAATAAATGGGTCCTCAAACCATGAGGACTCGCCAACAGTCAGAATGTTGATAGAGATGTCCGCGGTCAATTACACTATTGGTAATAAGAACCAAAACCTACATTATAAAACAATGCAGCACATAGACATATATGTGGATTAGTACATTCGGAATGTACTGCGAATGTGGGGGTGAATTCATAAGAATAACAATAAATGCATAAATTCATATTACCTTGCAAAAAAACATTATAAATTTTAATGACTCACCTTGGCTTGAATAATAAAAATTCACATATCTTAAATCATGAGTAATGAAGCGTACAAAGAAACTTTTGTGAGCCACCACACATAGTTCTAACAAACGGTACGATTATTATGTCCTTCCAATCAAGCAGGATAAGTGAAAAGGGCTCACCTTTATCAATCTTAAAACATAAAGCTAAAATCTGATACTAAAGTCTTAAGTAAAACAATGTCTGAGTAAATTTGAAAGCCTTTACACTTAGTTTTCTCAAAATTATTCTAACATTTTGATTAAAGACATAGGGACTTTAAGAGGATCTTCTAGCCGAAATAAACCATGTGAGATGTCATGGAGTCCCGACATCTTACCCACGTTGGAAAGAATTGTTCTACCCTTGCCTTCGAAATAGAACCTTAACTTAAGTGATCACTATCTTAGCCCACTATGGGCAAATCATATACCTGTAGTGGCACGTAGTTCTGGGGAATGAGACTTTTGGAATCATACCAACCTCATTGCTAAATACTACTCCCATACTTATCACTCCAAACATTATGAAATCCACCTTAAACAACATAAGGATTTGCAATTACGCAAAACCAATTATGAGTATTTTCTTTAAATCTTACACTTTATGAACAATATGGATTCCTTATCTTAGTTTAGGATAAGAATATCAACTTTTTTTAAATCTTGGTAACCAATTATCGAAGAAAATCAAGACCATAGTCTTCTTGAAATCGCAAAATCATTCTTGATATGGACTTAACAAAAAAACTTAAGCGCATGATCTTGTTAAAATCTCAATACTTAATCTTTGTGCTTAAACTTCATGCTTTAAAATCATGACAAATCACAACAAACCTTGATGCTGAACATCATTCTTGAAATCATTCAACACTATCAATTCATAAAAAGAAAGTGCAATTCATGATATATATCAGGAATTCAAAGCATAAATAGGTGAGATAAATATGCAATTCAAGGCTTAAATCACATATATATTCATAAATTCAAAACAAGATAATTTGAGTACGAACTTTAATTTGAAATTCATGAAATCTTAACTTAAAATAAGTGGGGCACAACAATGAAAAAGGATCCTTGTTCATAACCTTACATACCTTAATATCCTTGATTTGATGCAGAAACCGAGACTTTGAAACCATTGGAGATGATACTGAAAAATTTTCTTGAGATTCTTGGATTAGGAAACTTAGTTATTAGTTTTTCTTCATGAGATTGTAATGGAGTCTTGAAATTCTTTGATGGAGATTAGGGTTAATTCTTGAGGACGTCTTGGAGAGAAATTATGGCTGAAGAGGAAAATAATGCTCCTTAGTGCTTTAATTATATTTTATGGACGAGTTAGGGTGGAGGAAAGGACTAATTTTCCCTTCAAAATGCGAAAACCAAAATTGAAAAATGGGTGTGTGCGATGGAGCACGCTAATCGTGCACCTCACTACCTTTCTCACAAAAATGGCTATAACTTTTTGCTTGGGTATCAAATTTAAGAGAAATTGGTATTGTTGAAAAGCTAATTGGATTATCTATATTTTGCAGGTTTTAATCTGCCAAATTCCACATGTACATTAAGTTACATTCGTTCAAAGATGCCCCTTGTGAAAACCAACACAAAAACTTGATTGATTCAAAAGCTCTTTAATAATATTACTTTAAGTGACTCTTATGAATGTTTTACACATCACAAGCTCTCTTCTCACTAGGATAATCATCATAAGTCATGCACTCAAATATGAATTATGAAATTAGAGGTTTCACATGAAGGAACATGGTTTGTTTTCTTTATTAAAAGTATATAGGGTAATACAAAACCAAACCAAGGAAATAATAAAAATAAAAGAAGTTCATAGCATGAAATGGAGCCTTTTAAAGTATGGAAGCTCACCACTTCTGTCTGACTCAAAGTTGTCCCTGAATCTATGTGACTGAGCAGGTAGAAATTTAGTATGGTTAGTTTCTTCATCACGTGGGGATACAACACCTGAAGATGGTTAGCAGTGTAAACTCTAGCATGTACTCAAGTATAAAGATAAAAAAAATTTCATTATACAAAACAAAGTCAAATAACCTTATGTAATACTATTTATATCTTGATGGAAAAAAGAACCAGGTTTAACACGCATCTAAAACCTTAACCTGGGTTAAGTAGCTAGACCATCCTAAAACCATCCATGCGCTATATGGGTCCATCTCACCTCAAATAAGGGTCCCAATGCGTGTTAGCTGCACTGTAGGGTTCAAGGTGTATGTATGAATGGAAAATGGAGTGGAAAATAGAATATTTGTGTACCCAAAAACACTGAAAACAACATGCACAACTAGAGAAAAAAACATGGGATGACTAGTACATCTCCCAAAATACAAAGTATGACGCATGATCACCAAGACCACCCTCACATTGGCAAATGTGAGTTTCCAGTGTTGGTTCCTTTGGGACCCCCACCTTCCACAGCTTTTCTACTCTCGCCTTTTTAAGAGAATATTAAAACCATTTATATATTCCAACCACTTACTAAGGAGTCTTTTGTTTAGGCATTAACCTTTTCTATCGTCATAGCAAAATTAGGTCTTGCAAGTCTATACTTTTATGCCATACCATAACCATTAAACCAATTTGACTCACAAGCTTCCAATTAAACAAAACTAAAAATCAAGGCCTTTCTAACCATCTAAAATAAACCAAACCAATTTAATATCCATTGCAATTTAGGGAATGCAAAGATTTTAAGAATAGCCATACTACGTGACAAAATCATTCTCATAAGCATTTTAGCAAATGAGTTGAGGGAACATATGCTTTGATACCATAAAAAAGTTATTTGGGGGAAATACGAAGTACACTTAAATCCATTTGCCATAACCATGTACTCCACAATGTGAAAATCATATTAATAACATGAAAGAGACATCAATAAACCATGAGAAACATTATTCAACCACGAACATCCAGAACCCCCAACCATTAT
>NW_025831170.1:239754-255051 GCF_002878395.1 Capsicum annuum | reverse complement strand
CATATGCTCTTTGTAAAATAACAATGAGGGAGGAGTAACAAGCCTTACTTACAAAGAAATATTAATAGAAACCACCCTTGAAAGCCTTAATTAATTATCTTGAAGAAACCCTAAAATTTTTCATGAGAGAGCTTTTAAGAGATTTTTATTGAGAATAATAGGTCAATGAAACCCCTAAAGGTGTTTTGTGTTATGGTATTAATGGGACTTACAAAAGGGAAATGTCCAGAAAGCCCCTAACTTAAAACTGTTAAATTTTCATAGGTGGTTACGGGTCGACCCCTAGACTCGTGACGACAACATACGACACATACCATGGAGTAGTCACCAATATAGTTAGTTGGACACCCTTACACTATCCACCGTATGACTCCCTAACCCCTATTCCTAACCAGACCATATGACTAGTATGCTCCAGTCGTACCCATGGTAGAACCCAAAGGGGTTAGACAATGGAAAACATATGACGTGAGCCTACCATTGGTACCCTTTCCACGCAGGTCTTAGTGATCCACTCGTACTCAGAGACAAGTCAATTCACTAAGTTACTAATTTGATTATGGGACCAACTAAATGAGCCATCACCACCCATAACCACCGTACCCACTAAACCATAACCACAACATAAACCCCACTACCCTTCACTGGTCTCCTAATGACTACAGTCCCTTGACCCATACCCATGCCATATGACTCGTATGATGAGTTATTGCAAGGATAGTGAGATCAAAGTTTAGTAATTTCCAAGGGCTAAAACCAATGGTATTTTAACTTTTCTACTTAAAAATGGATTTCTTCTATAGGAATATTCCAATCTTATTTAAATGAATTATCATCTTGGAAACTAAATAAAATATTTTGGAAACTAGATTGAGGAAAGAAAGATGAAGACGTCATAGGAATCATCACCATTGAATCATCCTATAAAATCATCGCCATTTAAGCGAAATCAGAAATAAACAAAGGAGTCCTCAGTCTTTAAATGTTTTTCCCACTAGGAACCATCGATGCATCCAATATAGATACAACCAATACTGGAGTACCATAAGGGGACACAGAGGATCCTTTGGCCCCTAAGAGATTGACCTACGAAGAACTATCATTCAAATATTAGGTTGTTGAAAATTTGATGTGGAACTCACTCCATCAGCCTTTATTTTGATTATTTAACATACTTATTTAACATTTTAACTTATTACATAAAATGAAATATAAGATATATAGATTCAAAAGATAATCAAGAAATTAACGAGAGATAAACAAATGTAGATCTGTAATTTACTAATTTAAATAAACAATTACATGATTAATCAAGGGAGAGAAGATTTGAACTAATACATGAATAATCTTACCAAAAGATATTCAAGAGAGATACAATGTAGAGATAAATGATGAAACCCATAAAGTCACGAAAGTGTTTTCAATCTAAAAAATATTGTCTTAGTAAAATAATGTTCACACCATTCTATTTACATTGTTAGGGTTTGCTAAGATAGAAAATGCCATAATTGTCCTTAATTATATATGAATCATATATCACCAAAAAGGATCCAAAAATATAATATCAATGTTTTCTTGCATTAATTCTTTGGTTTGAACACTCTTAAATCAATCTAAACTTTTTATTTCAAGTAGAAATCTTTCCATGGAAGTAACACTTTCTGAACTTGCAACATTCTCTCCTTGTTGAAAAGAATTCGACCTCAAATTAAAACCTTGAAAATCATAGAGGGGAGTTTGTACCCAAGACAAAAAAATAATAATTAATATAAGTTACATAACACTTCCAAAAATATACCCATTTGTGATAGAGCCAAGAATCTTGAAATTTCATAAAAATCAACTTTCCAAGTATCGTATCAATAACTAGACTCAAAAGTATACCATAAACATAAGTAAGATTAAAGAAACTAATGATTCTACACTTTCATACTTTCTAGTCATAACTAGTTTGTTCGACAACTAGGAACAAAGAGTTCCTTAATTCACAATTGAATTGCACTCTTCCAAACACTTGATTAAGAGAACTAGCAATATTATTCGCAAGACTTGAATACAAGTAGCCATTTTCGTGATCAAACACAAACATTAACCCAAAACATTGTTTTATTTCTTACTTAGTAACTCACAACATGAACAAATAACAACAAAAAATTATTCTCACTAATCACAATAAAGTTACTACTATAAAGGTCAAAGGCATAGAAATTTAGCTTCATGGGTTTAGAAAGTCCAAAAATAAGCACTAACTATTCAAATAAATTATTCTTGAGTTTAGAATTCAATGATACCTCTAATCTTTTTGTAGTCTAAGAAGATACTCCCAAGTATCTTACCTCATTGTAGATCCTCCCTTGATGGTGTTTGTCAAAAAGATCAACAAGGTTAGTGAAATCATCCAAGGAAGAATTATCATATTTTTACCCATTGATATTTGGCAATGCTTCAAATCGATCATATTTACATTTAATTCTTGAGGAATTTAAATATTTATCCCAAATTATATCCTTAACGACAAGATTAGAGTAAGTGAACAAATTAACACAAAAACTTGCATCTATCAATTCACTGCTCCTATCACTTGTGTCTTACCCATTCTTTAAGTGATTTCCTTTAATTATAGAGGACTTTTCAACATACGAAGTAATTTCAACAAAGAATTTTGAAGTTAGTTTGCTAATATCAAAAACTATGTTGCTCGATCCAAATAATTAGCAGCCTTAAGCAACCTACAAAAATCATTTTCATAAGTCATGAACTCTTTAAATTTTAGATCATCATTTTCATCAAGTGCACAACAAGGAATGAATCATTCAATTGAATTTCATCAATAATATTCACACATCTAAATTTAATTTTGAAATTATGATCAGTGTGAATTCCACAAGCAATATTAGGACAACTGACATGATCAACACCAAAATCACATTCCAAATTTTTTAGAATATTTTAACCAAATAAAGCATTGTCAGATATTTTGAAACTATTATTTTATTTATGCTCAAAAAGTATATTATCACACATTTAATGTATATTACAAATAGGCATATTATTTTCCTTATGAGATAAAGAATTGCTACAATACATCTCACTTGTAAAGAGACATCCATCATAAATCACATTTTTAGTGTTCCTAGTAGCTAAAGAAGAAATATATTTATCTTCACTTCAAAAATTAAAGAAAACACCATGTTTTTTTATATTTGATACAACAGTAGCTTCAAACATTTTAACATCACAATCAATAATATATTTAGTTCCACAATCATATTCAACTAGTGTATAGCCATTATCCATTTGTCTATTGAGACAAAGTAATGATCATCAACCTCATTACAAAATGGTCTAATATTCTTACAAAAGTCATTATCAAGTTTATTTGAGGTAAATAAAGAGGAAGGATTGGCCTTTTAACCTTGATGAACACTTAAAGAACCTTCATTACCTTAATTTTCTATAATTAAGGTCACTTGCTCATTTAATGTAGTCACAACTTGACTTGCTTCTTTCAAGTATTGAATTGATTTCCTATTCAGTTATTTTGAGTTCTTCTTCATGATTACAAACAAAAGAAGTTGAAATAATAGATGAATAAGAATTCAAAGGGATAGAGTTAGAATAACAAAACCTATCACTCACACTCTTTTGTTTTTCTACTCTCTCACTTTCTTCTCCTTTCTTCTTTTTATCTTACGACAATTAACTCTCATTTTTCAACATTCTTTTCTTTTGTATTTCTATCCACTCACTCGCTTTATTTCAATTATATTTTTCTTTTTTCCCTCTTGAATTTTAACCATTTACTCCTTTACTTCTCATTTTCTTTTCTTCCTCATTCATTTAATTAGATGTGCAAGAGGCTCCAACAATCCCCTTTGAGTCATTAGGATGACTCTTCATATCAACTTTTAACTTAGTATCTTTAGAAGCTTCGAATACTCTACTTGAATAGTTTGAATGAGCTGCACATCAAATTTCAAGTTCGTTGTCTTGACCTGAGACTCCCCCCTAGTCGTAATACTACTTCTAAGGTGACATGTGACCCCAAGCTAACCTATGGCCTGTATACATTAGAATAATGGAAAAAGTAAAAAACACTGGGAATAATTGAAATAACTGGTGGAAACCACAATAATGTAAAATAGAATTCATAATGAAAATAGAAATAGAACAAATAGCTATATGACAACCAGTCATACTGAAAATCTAACCATTAGTCTAAAAGACCCTTCTCATAATGAGTTATTTGGACAAGCCCCCACCTAACTCCATCTGACTGAAACTAAAATAAACTAACAAGGAAATAAAGAACTAACAACCAGTACTCAAATTATAGGGACTCGTCAAAAGCTATTTTTGAATGTAGTGTGGGAATATGCTAAGTCCAGTCTGAGTACTGAATGTTCGAACCTATATTATGAGATAATATAGCACAGGAAAGCATGTGATTACTTCTTTGAATGTACTGAGTATGTGAGATGGAATACTTGCTTACATAAACTAAACAAGAATGCATAAACATGTAAATAGAATCCAAAACAAAGTATAAACATGAGCTGGATAAAACTAAATACCGAATAACTGATTATCTGAATACATAGTAAAGCTAACCTTAATAGAACATGAACTAAAAATGAATTGCATATTAGGGGAGCTAAGAATAATTAACATACCCCAATCTGACAAAAACCGGGTCCAACCTTCAACCCTAGTTTGAAGGATACTAGTACTATGCCAAGGGAACTAACATTGGCTACCGTGGAACCACTAAATTGATATCTCAAAGGACTAGGGTGTAAGTCCTCAATTTTCGGGTGACCCCTTATAACCCATGATGGTTCCATAGTTTTGAAATGTAGGGACTTATACTGAACATCTCAGTTTTCAACTGGCGGGTGAACCATCATCCCTGTGTTACTTGGAGCTAAGTACCACTCAAAACTAAACAACACTGAAAACTGATATATCCATATGTATATATATGTATATATATCCTTAATATATTTAAATCTTTAATATATCCATATGTGAATAATATGAAATGCTCAAAATATGTCAACTTGTACGTGTCTGAAATCCAAGGTATCAGATTTTCATAACCCACCAGCTTTGTCTAATACAATTGAACTCAACAATAATTTAAAGCTTATCATTGTAGAGGATTTTCCAAAAAATATCCCAAACTTAATAGTTTGTTAATAATAAGGAAATTCATGATGGTGAGTATAGGATGATGCAAATACTGTGGGAAAACATGTGCTCAAGGTTTATTAACTCAAATAAACTAAAGGAATTAAGCAAACTCATATATGAATTGGAACTCAATTCTTTGTAGGAAGTTAAACATGAGGATTTAAAAGTATTTTTGACTAAATAGGTGGAAGGGACCCATTGATGAAATCCCACATAGTTGTAGTGGAAGCCTTGGAGAAAAAATTGAAATTGAAATTGAGATAGAGTAACCATAGCATTCTTTTAAAGATGAGCGAATCACTTCCTTATGGCTAACTGTAGGCTCATTTTGAGTTTATGAGCGGTTAGGATAATATTAACCCCAAATAACTAGTTTTGGCATACCTGAACGATGTGGTTTTGCTGTTAATAGAATGGGAAAAAACTTAAAAGATCCTTTTATATCATTTAGGAATTTATGGTAGGCAATTGTCACAACTCGAGTAACAACTCATTATGATTGGTCAAGAGTCGTGGTGATCACAGGTCATTAGGAGAACTTGTGGTTAGGGACTTTGTTTTGGGATTTATTTCTGTTGTGACAAAGCATCCACCTAACGACTTGCTAGGACTAGTAATTATTCATTTATTGGAGTCATCACCACTAGGCTAAAATTTTGGATCCTTCATAATTATGGGAATGACTCTGTATAATGACTCGTTATGATTGATGATGGGTCATTGCCAGATTTTTTGTTACTGGCAGTTGACATATTCTTGGGAAACATTCTATAACTTTTTGCCACAATATCGGATTAAACCTAGACTAGTGGCATTTAGAAGCTAAATAAATAACCTATCATTTTATAGGTGTAGAGATTTAAAATTTGCAGTATTAAAATATCTACCCCTTAGGATTACTTATCCGCAAATGAAATTGACAAAGCTGAGAGGCTA
This sequence comes from Capsicum annuum, assembly GCF_002878395.1. Lineage (NCBI taxonomy): Eukaryota > Viridiplantae > Streptophyta > Magnoliopsida > Solanales > Solanaceae > Capsicum > Capsicum annuum. The sequence goes on along the minus strand of NW_025831170.1, from coordinate 248,922 downwards.
GGGAAAATCTGAAATTTTGCACTGAACACATACGAGTTGAATAATGAACTTATACCTAAATTCCTTACAAAGGAATGAACTAAACTAAAATCATAAATGCATGCTATGACATGAAAATTGATGGATGTCTAGTATAGAAATTAAAGAATCAGTTAATTTTAAAAAAACTATTACCTTATGGGTTGATTGACTTTGCAGAGAAAAGATAAGGTTCTTGGTCATCATATCTATCTCTGCTTCCTAAGTATCTCCTTCAACTGACTTGTTTCTCCATAGAACCTTTACCAACATGACCTTTTTATTCATCAATCTATGAATTTAATGATTAAGGAACTCAACTGGGACCTCTTCGTAAGATAGAATGTTTTCAATGACAATCCTTTCTAAAGGGAATACTGATGTTGGGTCACCAATGCATTTCTTCAATAAGGAGACATAAAAGACTAGATGCACAGATACTAAATCCAAAGGAATATCTAATTCATAGGCTTACATACCATAACATCTTTTAATATTTTAAGGTCAAACATTCTCTTCACCCCTTTTATGGGAAAAATCTTCAAATAGACTAAATCACAAACATCATACTCCAGCTCTCATTTTCTCACATCTTCAAAGTATTTCTAATGACTTTGGGCCTTTTTCCGCCTTTCCTTAATCATCTAAACCTTTTTTATGGCCTCATGTACTAACTTTGGCCCTATCAAAGAAGCTTCACCAATCTGAAAATGACAAATATGAGACCTATACCCCCTACTATAAAGAGCCTCAAACGGGGCCATCTGAATGCTGGAGTGGTAGTTGTTATTTTAAGCAAACTCAATTAAAGTATAGTGATAATCCCAATTGCCCTTGAAATCAATTAGACACACTCTCATCATGTCCTCTAAGGTCTGAATAGTTCTCATGTCAAGGCCATATGTCTGCGGGTGAGAAGTAATACTAAGATGAACTTGTCTACCAACATCCTTCTTGAGAGCCTTCCAAAAATAAGAGGTAAACTAGATGCCTCTATCTAAAATACTATTCAAAGGGACTCAATGAAACTTCACCAACTCCCTAAGATAGAGTTAGCATGATCTTTGGCTAAATCTAAAGTTTTAACTGACAAGAAATGAGCTAAGTTAGTCATTTGATCCACAACCAACAAAATAGAATCATGTTTTCAGTACGAGGCAACCCTATGATGAATTCCATATTATGACATCCCACTTTTAAGTAGGAATACATAAATCATAAAGCGTACCGCTAGGTCTTTGGTTCTTAACCTTAACTTATTGGCAATTTGACACTTAGCCACGAATTTCGCAATATCCTTCTTCATGAAATTCCACCAGTTGAAATTCCAAATGTCATGGTACATCATAGTTGATCTTGGGTGATTAGAATATGGTGAATCATGAGATTCTACAAACATTCGCTGCGTTACAAAAATTCATATTCAAAACAAATAATCTACCCTAATAGTGAAGAACACCATCTACCCCATGGGAGAAAACCTCAACATTATGATTCCGAATTGCCTCTTTCAACTTAAGAAAAATAGAATCTCTATGTTGTTTTTCCTTCATTTTGAAAACCAATGATGATTTCAAACCATTTTGAACCCTAATACTACCTTCGGTAAAAAAAACTAACCGAACGCCCAACCCAGCAAATTGATAAACTTCACAAACTAATTTTATATTATCATCCTCCATCTGAGCAACACTATCCTTAAACAATCTTCTAAGGGTGTCAGCCACCACATTGTCCTTACACGGGCGATACAAGACACTTATATCATAATCCTTCAGCAACTCTAGCCACATTCTTCGATAAAGTTTTAGATCTTTTTGACTATAAACATATTGAAGACTACATAGACCCTATAGAGATAATGCCTTTAAATCATAAAGGTAAAGACAATTGCTGCCAACTTGAGATCATGAGTCGGGTAGTTCTTCTCATGAGGTTTCATATGTATAGAGGCATATGCTATAACCTTGCCTCAATGCATCAACACATAACTAGGATAACCTCTAGAATCATCACAACATACAACAAAAACATCTAGCCCTCTAGTAGACTGAAAACTAGGGTAGAGGTGACTGGAGTCCTCAACTCTTGAAAAATCTTCTAACACGAATTGTACTAATGAAATTTGACATTTTTAGTTAGTCTAGACACAGGAGAAGAAATAGAGGAAAATACTTCAATAAATCATCTGTAGTAACCGGCTAAACCCAAGAAACTCCTGATGTCTAATGTAGATATGGGTATAGGCTAGTTCCTTACTGCTATGGTCTTTTGAGGATTTACTCGAATTCATTCACTGGGTATAATATGACCAATAAAATTTATTAATTTAAACCAGAGATCATTGTTTTGAACATAGAAAATAACTGATGACCTTTAAGAGTCTGCCAGACAATCCTTACGTTATCTTCATATTTACCTTCACTCCGAGAATAAACCAGGATGTCACAATGAACATGACCAATTAATTCTTCAATACCCTATTCATCAATTCCATAAAAGCTATAGGAGCATCCATTATTCTAACTTTGAAGTGACTATATCGAGTCTTTAGGTTGTATTCGGGATTTTACATTCTTTGTTTATGAGTTAATGATAGCCAGATCCAAGGTATATCTTTGAGAAATAGTTGGCACACTAAAGTTGGTTGAAAAATTCATCAATCTTGGGAATGGAATACGTATTCTTTATTATGACTTTGTTTAACTGACGGTAGTCAATGTACATTCGAGAGAACCATATTTTTTGCACACGAATAAAACTGGAGAACCCATGTAGAGACACTGGGTCTGATGAATTCCTTGCCTAAAAGATTTTTTAATTGCTCTTTTAATTCCTTAAGCTCAGCTAGAGCCATTTTGTAAGGCAAAATTGAGATAAGATGGTATCTGGAAGAACATCTATTTCGAAGTCAATTTCCCTCTCGGGAGAAAATGTGGGCAGTTTAACAGGAATCAATACTTGAAATTCATTCACTACTTCAACTAACTTAAGACTTTGGATTTCAAAAACTAAGTTCTTTATTCAGAAAAAATGATAGATGCACCCCTTGGAAATCATTTTACTTGCATTATGGAAAGATACACACCGACCTATAGCATTAAGGTACTACCCCTTCATTCTAAGATTGGCTCATTGGGAAACTAAAATTGGACTACTTTATTTCTACATTAAATTAGGACAAAGAAAGAGTGGAGTAAATCCGTGACAACAATAACATGACAATTGGTCATCTCTAATTCTACAAGATCGAATAAATGGAATTTCTAGGATACTGTGACTTGGTAGGTCCTATATAACCATTTGGCTATGATTGAACAGGCGATGGGAGAAAAAACTACGACGGGTTTGACATGGATTTTATGAATGGCACAAAAATCTACTTTTATAAAGGGAGTTACAAAGGAAAGTGTCTCTAGGGTATAAGAATGCATAAATATAAAGGTGAAATACTTGTAATGTATCAGTAACCATATTAGGAGAACCCTTCTGATCCTGTCAATTCTGAAGGTCATAAAACAATTTCTAACATTGTCCACTAGTTGCACTAAAAGTGGCACCAACTGAGTCTGATGACCGACTGGAACTGATGACGAGTTAGTTTTACCTTGCTGACAAACATCCTTACTCTTATACACAACCACTGAGCAATCCGTTATACTATGGCCTGACTTTTTACACTCGAAACATGCATCACTGTCAGCCAAGTACGCACCCTGGTGGTTCCTACCATAATTCTTGCAAATTAGGTTGTACGACCATAATTCACTCCTGGGAATTAGATACTAGAGCCCTATCACGAGTATTCTATCTTAACTTTGGCACTAGGGCACAGGCAGAAGATGGGACTGGCATTGAATATTTCTTGCTTAACTGAGAATGATTCCCATAATCTGACCTCGGTTGAAAAAATTTAAGTTATTAATTATGGCCCTCTTATTTTCCCTTTTCCTTTCATTGATATTCTCCACTTTGATCTATTCGGAATGAACCATCAACCTAGATATATATATCTCCCAAACCAACATGGTCATTCTACAATCTTTAACCATATCCTCATAAACACCAAATACAAACTTATTTATTCGGGCCCTTGAATCATCCACCATCATAGGAGAATACCTCGCCAACTGAAAATACTTGAGAGAATAGTTCTTAAACTCCCACTACTCTGCTTTAAGTATATAAAATCCTTCACTTTGGCTTTCCTCAACTAAAGTTGGAAGAACCAGTCTAGAAATGTAGCAAGAAACTCGAACCACTCTACTAGCCCTGCATCTACACCTCTATCTTCCTTCCACTGCTTTTGCCTAGTGTATCCACTCCTTAAAGTTGGTAAAAAGCCAAATCAGTACTTTCTCTCACAGTGACACCAGTAATATCCATCACTTATTTGAACAATGTCTATAAACTTTTGTGGATCCGCCTCTGACCTAAACCAAAAGAACGCTGGCGGATTCAGCCGAATGAAATCTCATATTCTAGTTGACGCAATATTCACTACTGGGTAGATTAGGGAAACAACCTACTGGTTGTTCTGAGCAGTCATAGATTGGTCTTGTTCGGTGAAAGAAACACATAACTCAGTGTTAAGACCTTCTCATTAAAAGGGTCTACGAGAACTAATTATGGTTCTTACTAGTTCTTACTCCTCCTTTTGTTAGTTCCCTAAAGAGGCATTGTTTATAAATGTATAGAGGAAAATTTAGAAGAGAAATTTTAGAAAATTTCACACTCTATCACAAGACATGAATCATGAATAAAGTGATACCTTCTTAAAATATTTTGTAGCCTCTCGGTCACATATGTAGCATGCTACACACACATGAATAAGATGCTACTTAACATAATTTTTGAATACAGTAGGATACATTAAATCTGCTACTCTGATACTAAGTTTGTTATGGCTTAGTACTACCCGTAACTTGGTGCCTAAGGTGAAAAGTGACCTAAAATAACCATGGTCTAGCATGCTTTATAATAATGAATAAATTAATAAAACATTGGGCAAAAGCTCACTGAAATAACTAGTGAAAACCATAATGTAAAATAGAATACCTAATACAACTAGAAATAGAACAATCAATTGTCTGACAACCAATCTGACTAAAAGGCTCTTCTCCTAATGAGTTTTGGGACAAACCCCTATATAACTCAAACTAAAAGAAACAGAAATAAACTAAAAAGAAAATAATGAATTAATAAGTAGTCCTTGATGAGGACTCACCAAAGGCTGTTTCTTAAAATGGCACGGGAACGTACTAAGTGTAGTCCGAGTTCTGATCAACTGAACATATATTATTAGACAATATAGTTCAATAAAATATACAATAAGTACTTTTAATTTTTTGAGTATGTGAGATGGAAAACTTGCTAACATAAATTGAACATGAACGCATGAACATGTAAACTGAATGTAAAACCTATTATAAACATATGGTTGATAAAACTAAACACTAAATAACTAATTATCTTAATACCTGATTAAGAAAACCTGATCTAAACATAAACTAAAAATGAACTGAGGACTGTAGGACATAACAATATGAGGCATACCCTAATTTGAGTAAAAATGGATTACAATGTACAAACTCAGTTGGAAGGGTACTCGTACCTTTCCAAGGGTACTAACACTGGCTGGCGTGGATCTACTAAACTAATGTCCTGAAGGACTAGGGTGTTAGTCCTCATCTAGTGGGTGAACCATTAGAACCTATGGTTGAGCCATAGTCTTGGAACTTAGGGACTTCTGCTAAAGGTCCCAGTCTGCAAGTGGCGGTGAGCCTTCATCCCTGCATTAACTCGATTCTAAGAACTACTTCCAACTGAACGACTCTGATAATTGACATATATATATGCTTAATAGAGTAAAATATTGAAAAATTCCAAATATACATAATCTAAAATGCTTAAAACATGTCAACTACTATGTGCATGAAATCCTAGGTATCAATTGTTTATAACTCATAAGTTTTTTCTAGTGCAACTGAATATGATAATAATTTAAAGATCATTGAAGTAGAGAATTTTATAAATTATCTCCAAAAGTCAATAATTTATCATTAATAAGGAAATTCATGATGTTTACTGTGAGAAGATATAAATCCTATGGGAAAACATATACTCATGATTTATTTACATAAATAAATTAAATGAATAAAGAAAACTTATATTTTAACTGAAACTCAATTCTTTGAAGGAAGTTAAACTTAATGATTTAAAAGATTTTGTGACTCGATGGGTGGAAGGTACTCATTGATGAAATCCCATATACCAGGAGTGGAAGTCTTGGAAAAATCCTTGGAATTGAACTTGAGATGGAGGAACCCTAGCTTGCATTTGGAGATGAGCGAATCTCTTCTTTTTGGATAAGTGTAGAATAATTTTGAGTTTCTTAGGGGTTAGGGTAATATTAACCTAAGACAACTGGTTTTGTTGTGCCCAAAGGACATCGGTTTAGGGTTAAAAGAATGGGAAAAGATCTACAAGACCCTTTTAAATTGTTCAGGAATTTCTGGTAAACTGTTTTCATAACTCCAATAAAGAGTCATTACGTCTGGTCATGACTTGTGACCTGAGGTCCTATGTTCTGATTTCTTTCCATTATGAAAATGACTCACCTCCTAACGACTCGTTAGGTCTGATCATAAGTCATTAACAAAACTCATGGTCAGAGACTTGATTATTGAATTTCTTTCTATTATGATAACGGGTCCACCAAACGACTCATTAGGTCTAGTTACAAGTTATATGCTGGACTCATCACCACTAGGATAAAATTTGGGATGCTTCAATGTTGTGGTAAAGACTCCACAAGTGACTCGTAATAACTAATAGTGGATCGTTGTCACTAGTAGTTGACAGACCCTCAGAAAATTTTTCATAACTTTTTTTCCACGATATCAGATTAAAGCGATACTAGAGGCATTTGGAAGCTAAATAAATGTCCTATATTTTTATGGGTCTAGCTTTTGAAACTTTTGGGGTATTTCAGTAGTCTTCACTTTAAATTTCTTGACTTTCTCATTTGTTATTGAAGATTCCTTAATGATCATGGGAGTTAAGGCATGCTTTCGTTCCATTACCTCTCCAACAACAACAATTTTCAAATTTCTATCAAACTAATTTTTTATTCTTGAACCAAGAATATCCTATACACACCAAACAAGTAGACAAACGGTAGATATCACACAAATTCCCCCTTTATAGATGTGATCGTAAACAATGATCTTCACCTCTTTGTCAACCACCCTTGCTTATAATTTATTTTTTGAACTTTTTGTATGAAAAGGTATTCTAAACAACTGAACCAAAGAAGGATCAATGAAGTTGGATAACACAATTTATCTACACCTATGAGTTAATATAATGTGCAAACGCTTTCATTTCTCTCCACAATGATGCTAGATATAATAAAACTTCCATTGGGCTCATGCACCCTTATTCTCATAGAACAATTACTATAATAATCACGAGAAACTTCACAATAATTCTTACTAGAAGTAGCATTAGAAGATGAAATTCCGCTTTCACCATTGACATCCGAACCTCCATTGTAACAACAGTGAACCTATTTAAGACATAATTTGGATAACAAAAGTGGTTAGTAAAATAATGGACTTCACAAGTCACTCGCCCACGTGTATAAGTCAAATGGTGACACTCAATTTTCTTTTCGATCGTATTTACACTCAAATGTCATAGACTTTTAGGACCACACACAAAGTATCTCACCGCTCAAGGTTATTCCATAGTCTTCTCATTATTCTTAAATCTCAATTAATCTCAAAGTAAGCTTTCAAGTGTTGGTTTGGAGTAGAGTTTGCGTCAACAACAAAGAGGAACGAAACACACTAGACTTTATGTTAATAAAAAAGTAGGACAAAACACACTACCAGACAAGTAAAGCATTAAACAAAAAATGAAACTAAAAAGATCTAATACTCAATGTAATCGAGCTAAAGAAATTGACATATTACAAGATTTATCCATAAATCAAACAACTCAAATTTAGAGTTTATGAAGAAAGGCTACACCAAACAAACTCAAAACACAACATTAATCAAATCTATCAAGACCCAACTCAAATTTACCCAATAAATATTGGACACATTTATGCATCACTCAATAATTTTTGAAGTAAGGAATCAACTCAAACTTCAAAATTTCATTAAAATTCATTCAAGGAAATATGTCAAATTTGCTAACCTAAAATTGAACCCAAATTCATCATTAGATCAAAAAATTAGAACCTAATATACTTATCCATGATCAAAATAACTTAGATCCAAAAGATGAGGGGAAACTTTCACAGAGAGATCAAAAATCCAAATTTTCAAACATTAGAATGTGCTGAAATTAAATCTGTGAAAATGGGATAAAAAGGGGAAAAATCATCTCCAAATAAACTTTAAATGCTTTCAAATTTGATATTCAAGAACTTTGTACTATTCCCCACATAGTCCAACAACACCCAATAGAAATTTCTCCAATCTTGCAGTTCGGTTTAATTTTTTTTTTTGAAATTTTTTTCTAATTTTTCTAATTTTTTGGATTCTCAAACGATATAAACCAATAATGAAGAATTCCAGGAACAATTCTCTAGTTTTTCTCTGATACCAATTGAAGTAAAATGGGATAAAATATAAAGATATTGATTGGATAATCAACAAACAAATGGATGAAAAATTGAAAAAAAAAAGAAGAAAGAAACAATCACACAATTGAGGTGAACTGGAGATGAACAAATATAAATTTGTAATTCTCTAACTTGAACAAACAATTATGTGATTAATCAAGGGAGAAAAGAATTGAACTCATAAATGAATAATCTTACCAAAAGATATTCAGGAGAGATACAATGAAGTGACAAATAGATAAATTCACCAAAGAGTCTTCAATCTAAAAAATATTAACCAACTAAAAAAATGCTCATCCTATTCTATTTATAGTACTAGGGTTAGCTAAGATCGAAAATGACATAAATGCCCTTAGTTACATAAGCATCATATAATACCAAAAAGGATCCTAAAATATAATCTTACTATTTTCTTACATTGATTCTTTGGTTTCCACAGTCTCTTCAAACACTTCAAACTTTCGATATCAAGTTGAAAACTTTCCATGCAAATTGCACTTTCTATAATTACA
>NW_025831170.1:221282-236754 GCF_002878395.1 Capsicum annuum | reverse complement strand
CATATGCTCTTTGTAAAATAACAATGAGGGAGGAGTAACAAGCCTTAGATACAAAGAAAGATTAATAGAAACCACCCTTGAAAGCCTTAATTAATTATCTTGAAGAAACCCTAAAATTTTTCATGAGAGAGCTTTTAAGAGATTTTTATTGAGAATAATAGGTCAATGAAACCCCTAATGGTGTTTTGTGTTATGGTATTAATGGGATTTACAAAAGGGAAATGTCCAGAAAGCCCCTAACTTAAAACTGTTAAATTTTCGTAGGTGGTTACGGGTCGACCCCTAGACTCGTGACGAAAACATACGACACATACCATGGAGTAGTCACCAATATAGTTAGTCGGACACCCTTACACTATCCACCATATGACTCCCTAACCCCTATTCCTAACCAGACCATATGACTAGTATGCTCCAGTCGTTCCCATGGTAGAACCCAAAGGGGTTAGACAATGGAAACCATATGGCATGAGCCTACCACTGGTACCCTTTCCACGCAGGTCTTAGTGATCCACTCGTACTCAGAGACAAATCAATTCACTAAGTTACTAATTTGATTAAGGGACCAACTAAATGAGCCATCACCACCCATAACCACCGTACCCTCTAAACCATAACCACAACATAAACCCCACTACCCTTAACTGGTCTCCTAATGACTACAGTCCCTTGACCCGTACCCATGCCATATGACTTGTATGATGAGTTATTGGAAGGATAGTGAGATCAAAGTTTAGTAATTTTCAAGGCTAAAACCAATGGTATTTTAACTTTTCTACTTAAAAATGGATTTCTTCTATAGGAATATTCCAATCTTATTTAAATGAATTATCATCTTGGAAACTAAATAAAATATTTTGGAAACTAGATTGAGGAAAGAAAGATGAATACGTCATAGGAATCATCACCATTGAATCATCCTATAGAATCATCGCCATTTAAGTGAAATGAGAAATAAACAAAGGAGTCCTCAGTCTTTCAATGTTTTTCCCACTAGGAACCATCGATGCATCCAATATAGATACAACCAATACTGGAGTACCATAAGGGGACACAGAGGATCCTTGGCCCCTAAGAGATTGACCTACGAGGTACTATAACTCAAATATTAGGTTGTTGAAAATTTGATGTGGAACTCACTCCATCAGCCTTTACTTTGATTATTTAACATACTTATTTAACGTTTTCACTTATTACATAAAATGAAATATAAGATATATAGATTCAAAAGATAATTAAGAAATTAATGGGAGATAAACAAATGTAGATATGTAATTTACTAATTTAAACAAACAATTACATAATTAATCAAGGGAGAGAAGATTTGAACTCATACATGAATAATCTTACCAAAAGATATTCAAGAGAGATACAATGTAGAGATAAATGATGAAACCCACAAATTCACCAAAGTGTGTTCAATCTAAACAATTTTGTCTTATTAAAATAATGTTCATGCCATTCTATTTACATTGTTAGGGTTTGCTAAGATAGAAAATGCCATAATTGTCCTTAATTATATATGCATCATATATCACCAAAGAGGATCCAAAAATATATTATCAATGTTTTCTTGCATTAATTCTTTGGTTTCAACACTCTTAAACCAATCTAAACTTTTTATTTCAAGTAGAAATCTTTCCATGGAAGTAGCACTTTCTGAACTTGCAACATTCTCCCCTTGTTGAAAAGAATTCAAACTCAAATTAAAACCTTGAAAATCATAGAGGGGAGTTTGTACCCAAGACAAAAAAAATAGTAATTAATATAAGTTACATAACACTTCCAAAAATACACCCATTTGTGATAGAGCCAAGAATCTTGAAATTTCATAAAAATCAACTTTCCAAGTATCGTATCAATAACTAGACTCAAAAGTATACCATAAACATAAGTAAGATTAAAGAAACTAATGATTCTACACTTTCAAACTTTCTAGTCATAACTAGTTTGTTCGAAAACTAGGAACAAAGAGTTCCTTAATTCACAATTGAATTGTTCTCTTCCAAACACTTAATTAAGAGAACTAGCAATATTATTCGCAAGCCTTGAATACAAGTAGCCATTTTCGTGATCAAACACAAACCCAAAACATTGTTTTATTTCTTACTTAGTAACTCACAACATGAACAAATAACAACAAAAAATTATTCTCACTAATCACAATAAAGTTACTACTATAAAGGTCAAAGGCTTAGAAATTTATCTTCATGGGTTTAGAAAGTCCAAAAATAAGCACTAACTATTCAAACAAATTATTCTTGAGTTTAGAATTCAATGATACCTCTAATCTTTTTGTAGTCTAAGAAGATACTCCCAAGTATCTTACCTCATTGTAGATCCTCCCTTGATGGTATTTCTCAAAAAGATCAACAAGGTTAGTGAAATCATCCAAGGAAGAATTATCATATTTCTACCCATTGATATTTGGCAATGCTTCAAATAGATCATATTTACATTTAATTCTTGAGGAATTTAAATATTCATCCCAAATTATATCCTTAATGGCAATATTAGAGTAAGTGAACAAATTAACACAAAAACTTGCATCTATCAATTCACTGCTCCTATCACTTGTGTCTTACCCATTCTTTAAGTGATTTCCTTTAATTATAGAGGACTTTTCAACATACGAAGTAATTTCAACAAAGAATTTTGAAGTTAGTTTGCTAATATCAAAAACTATGTTGCTCGAACTCTACAAAAATGTCAATGGGTGCGTGTTGGATCCTCCAAATATAGTGTATTTTTTAAGGATTCGACATGGGTGAGATAATATTTTTGAAGAGTTGGAGAAACATCGATCCAAATAATTAGCAGCCTTAAGCAACCTACAAAAATCATTTTCATAAGTCATGAACTCTTTAAATTTTAGATCTTCATTTTCATCAAGTGCACAACAAGGAATGAATCATTCAATTGAATTTCATCAATAATATTCACACATCTAAATTTAATTTTGAAATTATGATCAGTGTAAATTCCACAAGCAATATTAGGAAAATTGACATGATCAACACCAAAATCACATTCCAAATTTTTTAGAATATTTTAACCAAATAAAGGATTGTCAGATATTTTGAAAATATTATTTTATTTATGCTCAAAAAATATATTATCACACATTTAATGTATATTACAAATAGGCATATTATTTTCCTTATGAGATAAAGAATTGCTACAATACATCTCACTTGTAAAGAGACATCCATCATAAAACACATTTTTAGTGTTCCTAGTAGCTAAAGAAGAAATGTATTTATCTTCACTTCAAAAATTAAAGAAAACACCATGTTTTTTTATATTTGATACAACAGTAGCTCCAAACATTTTAACATCACAATCAATAATATATTTAGTTCCACAATCATATTCAACTAGTGTATAACCATTATCCATTTGTCTATTGAGACAAAGTAATGATCATCAACCTCATTTAAAAATGGTCTAACTTTCTTACAAAAGTCATTATCAAGTTTATTTGAGGTAAATAAAGAGGAAGGATTAGCCTTTTAACCTTGATGAACACTTAAAGAACCTTCATTACCTTAATTTTCTATAATTAAGATCACTTGCTCATTTGATGTAGTCACAACTTGACTTGCTTCTTTCAAGTATTGAATTTATTTCCTATTCAGTTATTTTGAGTTCTTCTTCATGATTACAAACAAAAGAAGTGGAAATTATAGAAGAATAAGAATTCAAAAGGATAGATTTAGAATAACAAAACCTATCACTCACACTCTTTTGTTTTTCTACTCTCTCACTTTCTTCTCCTTTCTTCTTTTTATCTTACGACAATTAACTCTCATTTTTCAACATTCTTTTCTTTTGTATTTCTATCCACTCAGTCGCTTTATTTCAATTATATTTTTTTTCCCTCTTGAATTTTAACCATTTACTCCTTTACTTCTCATTTTCTTTTCTTCCTCATTCATTTAATTAGATGTGCAAGAGGCTCCAACAATCCCCTTTGAGTCATTAGGATGACTCTTCATATCAACTTTTAACTTATTATCTTTAGAAGCTTCGAATACTCTACTTGAATAGTTTGAATGACTCTGCACATCAAATTTCAAGTTAGTTGTCATGACCTGAGACTCCCCCCTAGTCGTAACACTACTTCTAAGGTGACATGTGACCCCAAGCTAACCTATGGCCTGTATACATTAGAATAATGGAAAAAGTAAAAAACACTGGGTGGAAGATAACTGAAATAACTGGTGGAAACCACAATAATGTAAAATAGAATTCATAATGAAAGTAGAAATAGAACAAATAGCTATATGACAACCAGTCATACTGAAAATCTAACCATTAGTCTAAAAGACTCTTCTCATAGTGAGTTATTTGGACAATCCCCCACCTAACTCCATCCAACTGAAACTGAAATAAAATAAAAAGAAAATAAAGAACTAACAACCAGTACTCAAATTATAAGGACTCGTCAAAAGCTATTTTTGAATGTAGTGTGGGAATGTGCTAAGTGCAGTCTGAGTACTGAACGTTCGAACCTATATTATGAGATAATATAGCACAGGAAAGCATGTGATTACTTCTTTGAATGTACTGAGTATGTGAGATGGAATACTTGCTTACATAAACTAAACAAGAATGCATAAACATGTAAATAAAATCCAAAATAAAGTATAAACATGAGCTGGATAAAACTAAATACTGAATAAATGATTATCCGAATACATAGTAAAGCTAACCTTAATGGAACATGAACTAAAAATTAATTACATATTGGGGGAGCTAAGAATAATTAACATACCCCAATCTGACAATAACCGGGTCCAACCTTCAACCCTAGTTTGAAGGATGCTAGTACTATGCCAAGGGAACTATCGTTGGCTTCCATGGAACCACTAAATTGATATCTCAAAGGACTAAGGTGTAAGTCCTCAATTGCCGGGTGACCCCATATAACCCATGATGGTTCCATAGTTTTGAAATTTAGGGACTTATACTAAACATCTCAGTCTTCAACTGGCGGGTGAGCCTTCATCCCTGCGTTACTTGGAGCTAAGTACCACTCAAAACTAAACAACACTGATAACTGGTATATCTATATGTATGTATATATATGTATATGTATATGTATATATGTATATATATCCTTAATATAGTGAAATCTTTAAAATATCCATACGTGAATAATATGAAATGCTCAAAATATGTCAACTTGTACGTGTTTGAAATCCTAGGTATATATTTTCATAACCCACCAGCTTTATCTAATACAATTGAACACAATAATAATTTAAAGCTTATAATTGTAGAGGATTTTCCAAAAAATATCCCAAACTTAATAGTTTGTTAATAATAAGGAAATTCATGATGGTGAGTATAGGATGATGCAAATACTGTGGGAAAACATGTGCTCAAGGTTTATTTACTCAAATAAACTTAAGGAATTAAGCAAACTCATATATGAATTGGAACTCAATTCTTTGTAGGAAGTTAAACATGAGGATTTAAAAGTATTTTTGACTAAATAGGTGGAAGGGACCCATTGATGAAATCCCACATTGTTGTATTGGAAGCCTTGGAGAAAAAAGTGAAATTGAAATTGAGATAGAGTAACCCTAGCATTCTTTTAAAGTTGAGTGAATCACTTCCTTATGGCTAACTGTAGACTCATTTTGAGTTTATGAGCGGTTAGGATAATATTAACCCCAAATAACTAGTTTTGGCATACCCGAACGATGTGGGTTTGCTATTAACAGAATGGGAAAAGACTTAAAAGATCCTTTTATATCATTTAGGAATTTATGGTAGGCAATTGTCAAAACTCGAGTAACAACTCATTATGATTGGTCAAGAGTCGTGGAGGGAATTGTGACCTGACCTTCTGAGTTCTGAGTCCTTTCTGTTATGACTATGACTCCCCTCCAAATGATTCATTACATCTGATCACAGGTCATTAGGAGAACTTGTGGTTAGAGATTTTGTTTTGGGATTTATTTATGTTGTGACAAATCATCCACCTAACGACTCGTTAGGACTAGTAATTATTCATTTATTGGAGTCATCACCACTAGGCTAAAATTTTGGATCCTTCATAATTGTGGGAATGACTCTACATAATGACTCATTATGATTGATGATGGGTCATTGCCAGATATTTTGTTACTGGCAGTTGAAATATTCTCGGGAAACATTTTATAACTTTTTGCCACAATATCGGATTAAAACTAGACTAGTGGCATTTAGAAGCTAAATAAATAACCTATCATTTTATAGGTGTAGAGATTTAAAATTTGCAGTATTAAAATATCTAACCCTTGGGATTATTTATCCGTAAATGAAATTTACAAAGCTGAGAGGCTAGGGAAAATCTAAAATTTTGCACTGAACACGTACGAGTTGAATCATGAACTTATACCTAAATTCCTTACAAAGGAATGAACTAAACTAAAATCATAAATGCATGCTATGACATGAAAATTGATGGATGTCTAGTATAGAAATTAAAGAATCAGTTAATTTTAAAAAAACTATTACCTTATTGGTCGATTGACTTTGCAGAGAAAAGATAGGGTACTTGGTCATCATATCTATCTCTGCTTCCTAAGTATCTCCTTCAACTGACTTGTTTCTCCATAGAACCTTTTCCAACGCAACCTTTTTATTCCTCAATCTATGAATTTAATGATTAAGGAACTCAACTGGGACCTCTTCATAATATAGAATGTTTTCCATGACAATCCTTTCTAAAGGGAATACTGATGTTGGGTCACCAATGCATTTCTTCAATAAGGAGACATAAAAGACTAGATGCACAGATACTAAATCCGAAGGAATATCTAATTCATAGGCTTACATACCATAACATCTTTTAATATTTTAAGGTCGAACATTCTCTTTACCCCTTTTATGGGAAAAATCTTCAAATAGACTAAATCACAAACATCAAACTCCATCTCTCATCTTCTCACATCTTCAAAGTATTTCAAATGACTTTGGGCCTTTTTACGCTTTTCCTTAATCATCTAAACCTTTTTTACTACCTCATGTACTATCTTTGGCCCTATCAAAAAAGCTTCACCAATCTCAAACCGATAAATATAAGACCTATACCCCCCACTATAAAGAGCCTCAAACGGGGCCATCTGAATGCTGGAGTGGTAGTTGTTATTTTAAGCAAACTCAATTAAAGTATAGTGCTAATCCCAAATGCCCATGAAATCAATTAGACACGCTCTCAGCATGTCCTCTAAGGTCTGAATAGTTCTCATGTCATGGACATATGTCTGCGGGTGAGAAGTAATACTAAGATGAACTTGTGTACCAACATCCTTCGTAAGAGCCTTCAAAAAATAAGAGGTAAACTAGATGCCTCTATCTAAAATAATGTTCAAAGGGACTCCATGAAACTTCACCAACTCCCTAAGAAAGAGTTAGCATAATCTTTGGCTAAATCTAAAGTTTTAACTGACAAGAAATGAGCTAAGTTAGTCATTTGATCAACAACCAACAAAATAGAATCATGTTTTGAGTACGAGGCAACCCTATGATGAATTCCACATTTATGACATCCCACTTTTAAGTAGGAATACATTACTCCTAAAGCGTACCACTAGGTCCTTGGTTCTTAACCTTAATTTATTGGCAATTTGACACTTAGCCATGAATTTCGCAATATCCTTCTTCATGAATTTCCACCAGTAGACATTCGAAATATCATGGTACATCTTAGTTGATCTTGGGTGATTAGAATATGGTGAATCATGAGATTCTACAAACATTCGCTGCGTTACAAAATCCATATTCAAAACAAATAATCTACCCTAATAGTGAAGAACACCATCTACCCCATGGGAGAAAACCTCAACATCATGATTCCGAATTGCCTTTTTCAACTTAAGAAAAATAGGATCTCTATGTTGTTTTTGCTTCATTTTGAAAACCAATGATGATTTCAAACGATTTTGAACCCTAATACTACCTTCGGTCGAATAAACTAACTAAACGCCCAACCCAACAAACTGATAAACTTCACAAACTAATTTTATATTATCTTCCTCCATCTGAGCAACACTATCCTTAAATAATCTGCTAAGGGTGTCAGCCACCACATTGTCCTTACACGGGCGATACAAAACACTTATATCATAATCCTTCAGCAACTCTAGCCATATTCTTCAATGAAGTTTTAGATCTTTTTGACTATAAACATATTGAAGACTACATAGACCCCATAGAGATAATGCCTTTAAATCATAAAGGTAAAGACAATTGCTGCCAACTTGAGATCATGAGTCGGGTAGTTCTTCTTATGAGGTTTCATATATATACAGGCATATGCTATAACCTTGCCTCAATGCATCAACACATAACCAGGATAACCTCTAGAATCATCACAACATAGAACAAAAACATCTAGCCCTCTAGTAGACTCAAAACTAGGGTAGAGGTGAGTGGAGACCTCAACTCTTGAAAAATCTTCTAACATGAATTGTACTAATAAAATTTGACATTTTTAGTTAGTATAGAAACAGGAGAAGAAATAGAGGAAAAAACTTCAATAAATCATCTATAGTAACCGGCTAAACCCAAGAAACTCCTGATGTCTAATGTAGATATGGGTATAGGCTAGTTCCTTCCTACTATGGTCTTGTGAGGATTTACTCGAATTTATTCACGGGGAATAATATGACCAGTAAAATTTATTAATTTAAACCATAGATCATTGTTTTGAACATAGAAAATAACTGATGACCTTTAAGAGTCTGCCAGACAATCCTTACGTTATCTTCATACTTACCTTCACTCCGAGAATAAACCAGGATGTCACAATGAACATGACTAATTAATTCTTGAATACCCTATTCATCAAGTCCATAAAACCTATAGGAGCATCCGTTAGTCTTACTTTGAAGTGACTATATCGAGTCTTAAGGTTGTCTTCGGGATTTCACATTCTTTGATTCTGAGTTAATGATAGCCAGATCCAAGGTATATCTTTGAGAAATAGTTGGCACACTAAAGTTGGTTGAACAATTCATCAATCTTGGGAATGGAACACACATTCTTTATTATGACTTTGTTTAACTGACGGTAGTCAATGTACATTCGAGAGAACCATATTTTTTGCACACGAATAGAACAGGAGAACCCATGTAGAGACACTGGGTCTGATGAATCCCTTGCGTAAAAGATCTTTTAATTTCTCTTTTAATTCCTTAAGCTCAACTAGAGCCATTTTGTAAGGCAAAATTGAGATAGGATAGTATCTGGAAGAACATCTATTTCAAAGTCAATTTCCCTCTCGGGAGAAAATATGGGCAGTTTATCAGGAATCAATACTTGAAATTCATTCGCTACTTCAACTAACTTAAGACTTTGGATTTCAAAAACTAAGTCATTGATTCAGAAAAAATGATAGATGCACCCCTTGTAAATCATTTTCCTTGCATTAAGGAAAGATACACACCGACCTATAGCATTAAGGTACTACCCCTTCATTCTAAGATTGGCTCATTGGGAAACTAAAATTGGACTACTCTGCTTCTACAATAAATTGGGACATAGAAATAGTGGAGTAAATCCATGACAACAATAATATTAAAATTGGTCATCTCTAATTCTACAAGATCGAATAAATGAAATTTCTAGGATACTGTGATAGGTCCTATATACCAATTTGGCTACGTTTGAACAGGCGATGAGAGAAAAAGCTATGACGGGTTTGACATGGATTTTATGACTGGCACAAAAATCTACTTTTATAAAGGGAGTTACAAAGGAAAGTGTGTCTCTAGGGTATAAGAATGCATAAATATAAAGGTGAAATACTTGTAATGTATCAATAACCATATTAGGAGAACCCTTCTGATCCTGTCAATTCTGAAGGTCATAAAACAATTTCTAACATTGTCCACTAGTTGCACTAAAAGTGGCACCAACTGAGTCTGATGACCGACTGGAAGTGATGACGAGTTAGTTTTACCTTGCTGACAAACATCCTTACTCTTATACACAACCACTGAGCAATCCATTACACTATGGCCTGACTTCTTACACTCGAAACATGCATCACTGCCAGCCATGTACGCACCCTGGTGGTTCCTACCATAATTCTTGCAAATTAGGTTGGTACGACCATAATTCACTCTACCCTGGGAATTAGATACTAGAGCCCTATCACGAGTAGTCTATCTTAACTTTGGCACTAGGGCACAGGCAGAAGATGGGACTGGCATTGAATATTTCTTGCTTAATTGAGAATGATTCCCATAATCTGACCTCGGTTGAAAAAATTTAAGTTATTAATTCTGGCCCTCTTATTTTCCCTTTTCCTTTCATTGATATTCTCCACTTTGATCTATTCGGAATGAACCATCAACCTAGATATATATATCTCCCAAACCAACATGGTCATTCTACAATCTTTAACCATATCCTCATAAACACCAAACACAAACTTACTTATTCGGGCCCTTGAATCATCCACCATCATAGGAGAATACCTCGCCAACTGAAAATACACTAGAGAATAGTTCTTAAACTCCCACTACTCTGCTTTAAGTTTATAAGATCCTCCACTTTGGCTTTCCTCAACTAAAGTTGGAAGAACCAGTCTAGAAATGTATCAAGAAACTCGAACCACTCTACTAGTCCTACATCTACACCTCTATCTTCCTTCCACTACTTTTGCATAGTGTATCCACTCCTTAAAGTTGGTAAAAAGCCAAATCAGTACTTTCTCTTGCAGTGAGACCTGTAATATCCATTACTTATTTGAACAATGTCTATAAACTTTTGTGGATGCTCCTCTGACCTAAACCCAAAGAATGCTAGCGGATTCATCCGAATAAAATCTCATATTCTGGTTGACGCAATATTCACTACTAGGTAGATTAGGGAAACAACCTACTGGTTGTTCTGAGCAGTCACAGATTGGTCTTTTTCGGTGAAAGAAACACATAACTTAGTGTTAAGACCTTCTCATTAAAAGGGTCTACGAGAACTAATTGTGGTTCTTACTAGTTCCTACTCCTCCTTTCGTTAGTTCCCTTAAGAGGCATTGTTTATAAATGAATAGAGGAAAATTTAGAAGAGAAATTTTAGAAAATTTCACACTCTATCACAATACATGAATCATGAATAAAGTGATACCTCCTTAAAATATTTTGTAGCCTCTTGGTCACATATGTGTCATGCTACACACACATGAATAAGATGCTACTTAACATAATTTTTGAATACACTAGGACACATTAAATCTGCTACTCTGATACTAAGTTTGTTATGGCTCAGGACTACCCGTAACTTGGTGACTAAGGTGAAAAGTGACCTAAAATAACCATGGTCTAGTATGCTTTATAATAATGAATAAATTAACAAAACATTTCGCAAAAGCTCACTGAAATAACTAGTAAAAACCATAATATAAAATAGAATACCTAATAAAACTAGAAATAGAACAATCAATTGTCTGACAACCAATCTGTCTAAAAGGCTCTTCTCCTAATGAGTTTTGGGACAAACCCCTATATAACTCAAACTAAAAGAAACAGAAATAAACTAAAAGGAAAATATTGAATTAATAAGTAGTCCTTGAATGATGAGGACTCACCAAAGGTTCTTTCTTAAAATGGCACGGGAACGTACTAAGTGTAGTCCGAGTTCTGATCAACTGAACATATATTATTCGACAATATAGTTCAATAAAATATACTATAAGTACTTTTAATTTTCTGAGTGTGTGAGATGGAAAACTTGCTAACATAAACTGAACCTGAATGCATGAACATGTAAACTGAATGCAAAACCTAATATAAACATATGGTTGATAAAACTAAACACTAAATAACTGATTATCTAAATACCTGATTAAGAAAACCTGATCTAAACATAAACTAAAAATGAACTGAGGACTATAGGACATAACAATATGAGACATACCCTAATCTGAGTAAAAATAGGTTACAATGTACAAACTCAGTTGGAAGGGTACTCGTACCTTTCCAAGGGTACTAACACTGGCTGGCGTGGATCTACTAAACTAATGTCCTGAAGGACTAGGTTGTTAGTCCTCATCTAGTGGGTGACCCATTAGAGCCTATGGTTGAGCCATAGTCTTGGAACTTAGGGACTTCTGGTAAAGGTCCCAGTCTGCAAGTGGCGGTGAGCCTTCATCCCTGCATTAACTCGATTCTAAGTACTACTTCCAACTGAACGACTCTGATAATTGATGCATATATATGCTTAATAGAGAAAAATATTGAAAAAATCCAAATATGCATAATCTAAAATGCTTAAAACATGTCAACTACTACGTGCATGAAATCCTAGGTATCAATTGTTTATAACCCACAAGTTTTTTCTAGTGCAACTGAATATGATAATAATTTAAAGATGATTGAAGTAGAGAATTTTATAAATTATCTCCAAATGTCAATAATTTATCATTAATAAGGAAATTCATGATGTTTAGTGTGAGAAGAAAACTAATAAATTGAATGAATAAAGAAAACTTATATTTTAACTGAAACTCAATTCTTTGAAGGAAGTTAAACTTGATGATTTAAATGTTTTTGGGACTCGATGGGTGGAAGGTACTCATTGATGAAATCGCATATACCAGGAGTGGAAGTCTTGGAGAAATCCTTGGAATTGAACTTGAGATGGAGAACCCTAGCTTGCATTTGGAGATGAGCGAATCTCTTCTTTTTGGATAAGTGTAGAATAATATTGAGTTTCTTAGGGGTTAGGGTAATATTAACCTAAAACAACTGGTTTTGTTGTGCCTAAATGACATTGGTTTGGGGTTAAAAGAATGGGAAAAGATCTAAAAGACCCTTTTAAATTGTTCAGGAATTTCTGGTAAACTGTTTTCATAACTCCAATAAAGAGTCATTACGTCTGGTCATGAGTTGTGACCTTAGGTCCTATGTTTTGATTTCTTTCCTTTATGAAAATGACTCACCTCCTAACGACTCGTTAGGTCTGATCATAGGTCATTAACAGAACTCATGGTTAGAGACTTGATTATTGAATTTCTTTCTATTATGATGACGGGTCCACCTAACGACTCATTAGGTCTAGTTACAAGTTATATGCTGGACTCGTCACCACTAGGATTAAATCTGGGATGCTTCAATGTTGTGGTAAAGACTCCACAAGTGACTCGTAATGACTAATAGTGGGTCGTTGTCACTGGTAGTTGACAGACCCTCAGAAAATTTTTCATAACTTTTTTTCCACGATATCAGATTAAAGTGATACTAGAGGCATTTGGAAGCTAAATAAATGTCCTATATTTTTATGGGTCTAGCTTTTGAAAATTTTGGGGTATTTCAGTAGTAGTCTTCACTTTAAATTTCTTGACTTTCTCATTTGTTATTGAGGATTCCTTAATGATCATGGGAGTTAAGGCATGCTTTCGTTCCATTACCTCTCCAACAACAACAATTTTCAAATTTCTATCAAACTAATTTTTTATTCTTGAACCAAGAATATCCTATACACACCAAACAAGTAGACAAACGGTAGATATCACACAAATTCTCCCTTTATAGATGTGATCGTAAACAATGATCTTCACCTCTTTGTCAACCACCCTTCCTTATAATTTATTTGTTGAACTTGTTGTATGAAAAGGTATTCTAAACAACTGAACCAAAAAGGATCAATGAAGTTGGATAACACAATTTATTTACACCTATGAGTTAATCTAATGTGCAAACGTTTTCATTTCTCTCCACAATGATGCCAGATATAATAAAACTTCCATTGGGCTCATGCACTCTTATTCTCATAGAACAATTACTATAATAATCACGAGAAACTTCACAATAATTCTTACTAGAAGTAGCATTAGAAGATGAAATTCCTCTTTCACCATTGACATCCGAACCTCCATTGTAACAACAATGAACCTATATAAGACATAATTTGGATAACAAAAGTGGTTAGTAAAATAATGGACTTCACAAGTCACTCGCCCACGTGTATAAGTCAAATGGTGAAACTCAATTTTCTTTTCGATCGTATTTACACTTAAATGTCATAGGCTTTTAGGACCACACACAAAGTATCTCACCGCTCAAGGTTATTCCATAGTCTCCTCATTGTTCTTAAATCTCAAATAATTTCAAAGTAAGCTTTCAAGTGTCGGTTCGGAGTAGAGTTTGCGTCAATAACAAAGAGGGACGAAACACACTAGACTTTATGTTAATAACAAAGTAGGACAAAACACACTACCAGACAAGTAAAGAATTAAACAAAAAATGAAACTAAAAAGATCTAATACTCAATGTAATCGAGCTAAAGAAATTGACATATTACAAGATTTATCCATAAACCAAACAACTCAAATTTAGAGTTTATGAAGAAAGGCTACACCAAACAAACTCAAAACACAACATTAATCAAATCTATCAAGACCCAACTCAAATTTACCCAATAAATATGGGACACATTTATGCATCACTCAATAATTTTTGAAGTAAGGAATCAACTAAAACTTCAAAATTTCACTAAAATTCATTCAAGGGAATATGTCAAATTTGCTAACCTAAAATTGAACCCAAATTCATCATTAGATCAAAAAATTACAACCTACTATACTTTATCCATGATCAAAATAACTTAGATCCAAAAGATGAGGGGAAACTTGCACAGAGAGCTCAAAAACCCAAATTTTCAAACATTAGAATGTGCTGAAATTAAATCTGTGAAAATGGGATAAAAAGGGGAAAAATCATCTCCAAATAAACTTTAAATGCTTTCAAATTTGATATTGAAGAACTTTGTACTATTCCCCACAAAGTCCAACAACACCCAATAGAAATTTCTCCAATCTTGCAGTTCGGTTTCATTTTTTTTTTTTTTGGAATTTTTTTCTAATTTTTCTAATTTTTTGGATTCTCAAACGATATAAACCAATAATGAAGAATTCCAGGAACAATTCTCTAGTTTTTCTCTGATACCAATTGATGTAAAATGGGATAAAATATAAAGATATTGATTGGATAATCAACAAACAAATGGATGAAAAATTGAAAAAAAAAAAAAGAAACAATCACACAATTGAGGTGAACTGGTGATGAACAAATATAAATTTGTAATTCTCTAACTTGAACAAACAATTATGTGATTAATCAAGGGAGAAAAGAACTGAACTCATAAATGAATAATCTTACAAAAAGATATTCAGGAGAGATACAATGAAGTGACAAATAGATAAACTCACTAAAGAGTGTCCAATCTAAAAAATATTAACCAACGAAAAAAATGCTCATCCTATTCTATTTATAGTACTAGGGTTAGCGAAGATCGAAAATGACATAAATGCCCTTAGTTACATAAGCATCATATAATACCAAAAAGGATCCTAAAATATAATCTTACTATTTTCTTACATTGATTCTTTGGTTTCCACAGTCTCTTCAAACACTTCAAACTTTCGTTATCAAGTTGAAAACTTTCCATGCAAATTGCACTTTCTATAATTACA